>NC_045456.1:2721402-2773028 GCF_002776525.5 Piliocolobus tephrosceles
AAAAAAAAAAAAAAAAAAAAAAAAAAAAAAAAAAAAAAACCAGGTTTAAAGAAATATTCAAGTAACAGCAAATGAAGGGGGAAAATTGCAAGTAACTGCCAGGGGATACTTACTATTATGCTTACCTGTCCTTCCCTGAATTCACTGTCTGGGTTGTACAAGTGCTGGACTTGCATTTGAAGACCCTGACAGTGAGAACCTTCTTACTTGGTGCCCTAGGAGTCTTGCTTGCCTCACTCTAGTCCCTGCTCTGTACAAGACAGGGCCCAGAAAAAAAACAACATTTAAGAGATATGCAAAGGAAGAGAGCCCCATAGGGGACACTGAAAACAAGTAGTCAGTAATATGAAGAAAAAATGCAACAGCAGTGTTATGAAGGCCAAGAAAAGAGGGCACATCTGGGGGAAAAAAAGACACAGTGATCATTGTCATTCAACTCTGAACAGGAATCATGTAAGGTAATTCTCAAACAGTGTTTATTGCTAGGAACTGCCAGTTGAAAGGAAACTTACATGTCTCAAATATACAAACAGATGCTCAACCTTACTTAAAATTTTTTAAATGCAAATTAAAACTTCAAGAAGACACTATCAATACACTATGTTGGAGAAGGCATTGGGAAACATTCTCTGAAATATTTCTTGTGGGAGTGTAAATTGGTACAATTGCTATAGAGTCCAACATAGCAGCACCTATCAAAAATTGCTTTGACCCAGCAATTCCACCTCTAAGTATTACCCAACCTATTCTTGACACATGTGTTTGAGGAAATGTATTACAATATTGATTGTAAATATTAAAACAATCTAAGTGTTATGGAAGATGAGTTAAATAAATCATAATATATCTATTTAATAAAATTAATAGAATTATATGCAGTTGTTCAAAGGAATGAGTGAGCTCTATATGTACTGATATGGAAAGACCTCTGTCATTATGTGAAACCAATAAACAATGGAATCGTGTTTTAGTATGCTCATCTTATGATTTTGTAAAAATTAAAAACCACTTATATTCACCTTTACATAAAATAGCTCTAGAAAGAGACACAAAAAACGGGTGATAGTCATTGCATCTTGAGATGGGAACTAAACTGGAAAACACTAATGGGAGAGAGAAACTTTCTTTTCACTTCTACTCTTATACTTTTAAAATATTGTTTTATATATGTATCTACTACCTGTTCAAAAATGCAAAATAAAATATGAAGTGTTTTATTGTACTCAGCAGAAAGGAAATTGCAAGTAACCTTAGTAATGGCTGTTTCAGGGGCATGGCAGGCAAAGCAACCATGTTGCAACGGGTTAAAGAGTAATACTGAAGTAAATGAACACATTCTAGTAAGAATAACTGTTAACGCCCCTTGGCCCTAAATGGAAGAAGAGTAATAGGACTGTAGTCACAGGTGAACCTGAGGTCATGGAACTCAAGGGCTAAACCTCCACATAGATACTGAAGTCACCCAACAGAGCAAAGTGCAGGGGATAACTTTTGTAAATAGCCTCTAACTTTTATGCCTTCCCAGCTAAATAAAAACTAACAGCATATCCAGTGCATGCAGGCTTCAAGCACCATGATTGCTAACTTCTTTACTGAAATCAGACAACCTGGCTTCTAACTCTGCCATTCACTAGCTATGTTGGTTTAGGAAGCTATTTCATTTCTCTGTGCCTCATTTTCCTCATCTGCCCACTTCATATAGGTCTTGTAAGGATTAAATGAGTTAATAGAAGTAAATCACTTAGAACATGTCTGGCACGTATTAGATACTGCATGTATTAGTTTGCTAAGGCTGTCATAACAAAATATCACAGACTGGGTAGCTTAAACAACAGAAATTTATTTTCTCAAAATTCAGGAGACTAGAAGTCTGAACTCAAAGTGTCAGCAGGGCCAGTTACTTCTGAGGGCTCTCCCCTTAGCTTTTACATGGCTATCTTCTTCCTGTGTCTTCATATGGAATTCCCTCTGCATGTGTCTGTGTCCTAATATCCTCTTCTTGTAAGGTTACTAGTTATATTGGATTAAGGCCCATTCTAATTGCCTCATTTAACCTTAATTACTGCTTTAAAGACCCTATCTCCAAATACAGTCACATTTTGAGGTACTGGGGGTTAGGACTTCAAACATGTAAACTTTGAGTGGATACAGTTCAGTGCATAACACTGCATGTTTGTGGCTTACATAGTGTCCAGGATAATGGCAGGTGTTTGGGTACAGAGGAAGTCAGTAATGCTTACATTAATATCTTCAATGGATTGGGGGGAAGGGAAGGGATTTCGTAGGTGACAACAATGAAGAGGGGGAAAGAATGGTTTATTGTGTGGCAATTAAAATGAATATATATAAATATATATTTTATGTTTAATAATATATATCTCATAATTTATCATATATGCACATTAACTGTTCAGCCTGTATTAAAATTATTCATGGGCTCCAAGTCCTTAGCAGCTCTTAATGGGAAACATTAAAGAAGCCGTTAACACAAGTAGTTTGCACAGACAATGCACTAGGTTAGCCATTAGCTTTTATTTAGACAGAGAAGAATCAAGGTTAGGGAATAACTATAAACCAACTAGCATAAAATTTGAGTTAAATATGTATTTATGCAATATATTCTCATCATGAAGTCAAATTTCTATCTAGTTACAATTACTAAAACTGGCAGGAAGGCTCCATATAACATTGAGAGATTTTTTAAACTAGTTCTAAGAACTATTGACTCATAACCTTTAGACTATCATTGTTGGTTTCAGAAACTACATTTGTTAAGATGTTTGGGTAGAAAGCCAAATTTTTTCACTTAAAATTGTGAATGGCTCATGGTGAATTATTGTGAATTCTGGATTCTATATTTAACATTGATTAACCACTGGCGGTTGAATTTATTCATCATCCTTGGAATAATTAACTCTCATTATAACTGTACTGATCCAGTCTTAATTGCTTAACCACTATAAAAGACGATGTAGGTCCTCTGACAACTAGGAACAACTGTAAAGGCTTCTTATAGAAAAGTTATTTTCCACATAAAATAAGTGACCATACAGAATAACTAAAAACAGAGTGGAGTTTCATTCTTCCATAATAAGCCAATGGCATGAACATCAATGGGAAGTGTTTCTCCAAAAATATGAAAGAACAATATCTTAAAAGCAGCATGGGAACTGAAGAGGTGTGAAAATAAGAGTTGCTTCCACTTGAGAGGATTTTAGGTGAAGCTGAGTCTTTGGGGAAAGCCCTGGTTGTCAGTATCAACAAGGAGATGGAGGAAATCTCCAAGAAGAGGATTTGAATGTGGGAAAGTTGTACCCATAAAAGAGAGTTATTGAAGGTTCATGGGAAAGTTTGTTTTTCTAGGAGCTTGGAATGGGAGTTAGAGGGCAAAGAATATTTTGGAGATGTGAGTGTGGCAAAAAACTCGTGGTTTCATATATTTAGAGGTGACCAAGGGTAGTAAGAATGTATTTTTAAAACTAAAATAGATCGAAATGATCCCAGTTTTAAGGGATTTTGCCTATTTGGGAAGAATAAAACTAAAATGTTAAAACTGTTGAATTATGGAGAACAGATGTACTCTGAGACATAATTTTTTAGAAAATATTTTAAATAAGGCAGGTTAACATTTGCATCTAGGCACAATAAATCTTTATTAAAGGGAAGCACATCAAGGAAATGTATATGTTGAATAATGTAACTGAAAAATATTTTTAAAAATGACTTAAGAAGAAAAATAATTTGGTGGGTACTTTAAGCATTGTAGCTAGAAATTAATGTATAATAGTTTCTTCTCAATCTTTGTATGAAAAGTTAAAACTCTCTAGTCCTTTAATGAGCATGAATTTATACTTCTAGATTTGTTGCTTAGTAAAATTATACTCAGTACTTTGAGTTATTCAGATTTATGTTTCATATTGTTAAATTCTTCATCCAAGAGCATAAATATACTGTCTTTTATACTTTGTCACTTGTGCATATCTAAAGAAACTAGCAATGAACATTTTGGAAGATGTTTTTGTGCTTTTTTTCTAGTAAAGTTTTAGAGTACATGTGTCTTAATAGGAAGTTTTCAGAGAAATAGGAATGCTTTTACATTGTTGGTGGGAGTGTAAATTAGTTCAACCATTGTGGAAGACAATATGGCGATTCCTCAAGGATCTAGAACCAGAAATACCATTTGACCCAGCAATCCCATTACTGGCTATATACCCAAAGGATTATAAATCATTCTATTATAAAGACACATGCACCTGTATGTTTATTGAAGCACTGTTCACAATAGCAAAGACTTCGAACCAACCCATCAATGATAGACTGAGTAAAGCCCATCAGTGCTAGACTGGATAAAGCAAAGGTGGCACATATACACCATAGAATACTATGCAGCCATAGAAAGGGATGAGTTCACATCCTTTGCAGGGACATGGATGAAGGTGGAAACCATCATTCTCAGCAAACTAACATAGGAATACAAAACCAAACATCGCATGTTCTCACTCATAAGTGGGAGTAGAACAATGAGAACACGTGGACACAGGGAGGGGAACATCACATACCAGGGTCTGTTGGGGTTGTGGGGCTAGGGAAGGGATACCATTAGGAGAAATACCTAATGCAGATGACGAGTTGATGGGTGCAGCAAACCATCACAGCACATGTATACCTGTGTAACAAATCTGCATGTTCACATGTATTCCAGAACTTAAAGTATAATAAAAAATAAAAATAAAAAAATAACAGATGACGGAGAGGTTGTGGAGAAAAGGGAATGCTGAACGCAAATTAGTTCAGTCATTGTAGAAAGCAGTTTGGCAATTTCTCAAAGAACTTAAAACAGTATTACCATTTGACCCAGCAATGCCATTACTGGGTATAGACCTAAAGTATTACAAATCATTCTACCATAAAGGCACCTGCATGCGTATTTTCATTGTAGCACTATTCACAATAGCAAAGACATGGAATGAACTTAAATGCCCATCAGTGGTAGACTGGATAAAGAAAATGTGGCATATATATACCATGGAATACTACACAGTCATAAAAAAAGAATGAGATCATGCCCTTTGCAGCAATATGGATGGAGCTGGAGGCCATCATTGTAAAGTGAACTAACACAGGAACAGAAAACAAAATACCACATATTCTCACTTATAAGTGAGAGCTAAACATTGAGAATACATGGATGCAAAGAAGGGAACAACAAACACTGGGGCCTACTTAAGGGTGGAGGTTGGGAGAAGGGAGAAAATTGAAAAACTACCTATTGGGTACTATGCTTATTACCTGGGTGATGAGATAATGTGTACACCAAACCCCCATGACACATAACTTACCTATATAGCAAACCTGCACATATACCCCTGAACCTAAAATAAAAGTTCAAAAAAAAAAAAAAGTATGTGGATTTAGGCCGGGCGCAGCGGCTCACCCCTGTAGTCCTAGTACTTTGGGAGGCCGAGGCAGGCGGATCACCTGAGGTTAGGAATTGGACACCAGCCTGGCCAACATGGTGAAACCCCATCTCTACTAAAAATACAAACATTATCTGGGCATGGTGGCAGGCGCCTGTAATCCCAGCCACTCGGGAGGCTGAGGCATGAGAATTGTTTGAACTCGGGAGGCGGAGGTTGCAATGAGCTGAGATCATGCCACTGTACTCCAGCCTGGGCAACAGAGTGAGACTAATTCTGTCTCAATTAAAAAAAAAAAGTATGTGGATTTAGCAGTCCATAGTTCAACCAAGTTAATCATTCCACTGGTAAATGAGGCGGGCCTTCAGGCATTAGCCAAGACACAGATGGATTGCACTTTCAAGACAGATCAAGTCAAAAGGGAAGTTTCCAGCTTCTGTAGGAGTAAGTCGAGGTCTGCATTGGTTGTGAAGCTCGATGGGCGATGGGCGAGGATATAGGCCCCAGGCTATTGAAAACAGGTTCTTTGAGAGTGGTTAGAGGCCAGGTGGTTGAATCAGAGAACCTGGTCCCTAGAGCTATAGAATGTTTATTATCTAACTCAAGTCTTATGAAGTTTGAATACTTCTGGTGTGCCACATACAGATGTAGGACTTTATTTATCAATGCAAGGAGGAGGGTGTGATTAGTTGAAATATGAAAAACAGGAGAGAGAATACATTTTGGAAATAATGATTGTTGATTTACAAGTATGTTGAGTTTGAGGGGTGCCTGGACCACTCAGGAGTAATTGAATAGCAGATAGTTGTCAATGTAGCCTAGAGTGAAAGAAGGAAGGTAGGGAAGTTGAGAACCTTGTCAATGAAGAGAGTTTCCTCCTGTCCTGATTCATGGTGTATCTGGAATATGAGGGATGGGCCATATGTCAGCTCTCATATTTTTTCTCCTGTTCCCTGCATTTCTATTTCTTTCTCCTTTCTTCAGTTTCAGTCTGATTTTCCACTTGATCTTTCACCTTATCCATTAAGCATACTTCAATTTTAATTTCCTAAATAATTCCTTCCCAGGGATGGTTCTTCTGCAAGACACTGTACTTACCACCCCCCCTCCCCGCCCCCACCCACACACATTCTTCTTTCCTGTGACCTTTTCAAAATAAGAGGTGCACTTGATGCCTACACTTTATTCTCCACTCATCGGTTCCTTGCAATCTGGCTTTCATAAGGAAACTGTCCTTAATTCTCTTCTACAGCACCCTAATTTCCAAATGTAATTATCAATGCCAAGTATTTATCCTACTGACCTCTGGGCAGTATTCAGTATTGTTGAGCATACTCTGCGTTGATGCTTTTTCCTAGCGTTTGCTCTTCCTTCCTCATTTTTCCCATCTCTTTTTCTCTAAACTTCACTGAGGCCAATTCTCTGGTTTTACCTTAAAATTAGCTGTTCTGTAGGTTCTGTTGGCTGCTCCTTCAATCTGAAGCTGTGGGGAAGGGGACTACCAAAAGGACTCATGGAACTCAGGGACCCATTCAACCATTTTCACTATGAATGCCACTTGAAGGACTCACCACAACCACTACCAGCTGCTGCCACAATCCTCAGCAGAAAGAAAAGCAAAAAGGTTTTTATGTGGGTTTTCATCTGATATTTAAATGGCTAATAAGATGTCACTGAAATAGAAAAAGTCGCAAAATGCTACCTGCCACTTAACATTCTGCAACTCTCAGCTCCAAGTTCCCAAAGTGAGTTAAATGTGCCACTTGCATTGCCCTGTATTATGACCTCTGCTACATTCCTTCAAGCCAACAGTGGCTCCTGACAGGTTTTGAGCATTGACACCAATTAGTTATTATCAAATCGACCCTCCTTTGTCCTTCTTCGTAGGTGTTATCAGTGGTAGGGAGGAGGTAAAATGACAGCAGTCCGTAAGATTTAAACGTGAGGGCATTTAGGGTTTTGTGAATGTGAGAAGGTCATATTTTTACTGTTTAGAAGATTTGCACAATTTTATCTGAACTCTCAAGCTTAGTACAAGCTACCTAGTCTGAGATCCCTTATGTAGTACTGCCTTTAATCCTCTTCTCGTCTCCTGCGCTGCTTATTTTCTCCAGCCACCTAACTTTTATCTCTACCCCTGATTGCAGTAATGGTCACTCTCTTAAGTTCCATATCCGTACTTGCCAGTGCTGGTTGGAAAACTCCACATGGGTGTCCTGCAGGCAGTCTGACCTCATCTACGACAACGTATTTCCTGCCCCCTCAACTCTTCATGCCCTTTCACTAATAAAAACCCAACTATGATATTTGCTTTGGCAAATGGTAAGGCATCCTCAACTCCTCTTTATCTCTCACCAGCCTCACTATATATTTCCATTGATATTAACTCTGTGATGTTTCTCCCATCTGTCAGCTCCCTCACACCCACTTCCACTGCCCTAGTTTCATGCTACACCACTTCTTGCCTGGACTTGCAATAGCCTCCAGATACTCCCCTCTCCAATCTGTCTTTTACACTTTTCTCAGAAATGTGTTCCTTAAAAAATAAATATATTCAGTGCCTGATTAAAAATCTCTAGTGAAGACCTGTCACATACAGGATAAAGTCCAAACTCATTAACCTGGCTTGCAGGGTTCATCACTAATGAACCAATAGCCAAAAAATAACCTTGCCCTAAAGATTTTCTTAATTGGGGTAAAACTTAGATACAGTGAAATATAAATTGTATTAAGGTATAATTTTATTAGTTTTGACAAATGTGTACACTCATGCAACCAATATCTCAGTCAAAATACAGAACATTTCCATCACTTTAGAAAATTTCCTCATGCCCCCTTGAATCAATTCCCACGTTCTCATAGACAATCACTGTTCTAATTTTTATTATTGATTATGCTTGTCTGTTCTTGACATGAAGTATACACTCTCTTTTTTCACTCAACATAATGATTTTGAGATCATTCATGGTGCTTCATGTATCCCTAGCTCACTATTTGTTTCTTGCTGAGGAATATTTCACTGTATGATGATAACCACCAATTTGGGTTGTTTCCAGTTTGAGGCTATGATGAATAAAGTAGCTGGGAAGTTTCTTGTACAAATGGTTTTTTGGAACTATGCTTTCATTTCTCTCAAATAAATATATAGGAGTAGGATTACTGGCTCCCATAGTAAATGTATGGTTAACTGTATAAAAAATTGTTAAGCAGTTTTCCAAGGTGACTTTATTATTTTTCATTCCCACCAGTAATATATGAGTTGCCCCATATCAGTAACAAAGTTTGGTGCTGTCAGTCATTTTAACTTAACCATTCTTATGGTTGAATAATGCTTTTAAAAGCTCAGTGTGGTTTTAACTTCCATTTCCTTGATAATTAATAAATTTGAACACTTTTCTATGTGTTATTGGGCATTTGCATATCTTCCATTTTTAAGTGTCTGTTCTGGTATTTTCACCATTATATTGGATTGACTGCCTTTATAAATGCTTTATATATGCATTCAAAACATTCTTTATTTATCTTTACTACAAGTCCTTTGTCAGATCTCTGTATTGTGAAAATTTTCTACCAGACTATGGCTTGCCTTCACACTTTCTTAACTTGTCTACTTTAATAAGCAGAAGTTTTAAATTTTGATGAAGTCTAAATTATCAATTGTTTTCTTTTACATTTGTTGCTTTCTATGCCCTAAGAAATCTTTTCATTCTCCCAGATAGCAAGAATATTCTCTAGTAACTTTCTTCTAGAAGCTTTATAATTTTACCTTTTGCATTCATGTCTATAGTGCAACTTGAGTTGGTGTTTGTGTATGGGGCCAATGTTCATTATTTTCTATATGGATATCCAGTTTGTCAAGAATCATACACTGAGGTTAATTTTCCTATTGAGTTGCTTTAGTGTATATATTAAAAATCAATGGACTTATAAGTGTAGTTCTATTTCTGCATTCTTTATTTTCTTCCATTCATTGTCTACTTTTTTGCCAGTATGACACCACATTGACTAATATTGCTTTATAGCAAGCCTTGAAGTTAGGAGGTGCAAGGGCCCAGCCTTTGTGTCTTTTTTTGGATTGTTTGACTATTCATAGTCCTCTGCATTTCCATATAAATTTTAGAATCAGTTTTTCAAATTCTATTTTTAAAAGCCTGCTAGTATTCAGATTGGAGCAGCATCAGATTTATAGATCAAATTGGACAAAAATGACATCTTAACAATTTCAAGTTTTACAATCCATTTAACATGGTATATTGTTCCATTTATTTAGCCCTTTTATAATTTTTTCCAGCAATATTTTGTTTTCAGTGTAGTGGTTTAGCTAGTATTTGTGAAATGTACTAATAAGCATTTATGTTTTTTGATACTATTACAAATGGAATCCTTAAATTTTATTGTTCAATGACTTGCTGCAAGTATCTAAAAATAAAATTGGATTTTAATATTGACCCTGTATCCCGTGCCTTTGATATATTCATGAATTAGTCCTAGCAGTTGTTTTTAAATGACAACATTTTGAATGTGAAAATCATGTTGTCTACAAATATAATACTTTTACTTCTCCCTTCCAATTTGTATGCCGTTTTTTTTCTTGCTTTATCACACTGGGCAGGACTTCCATCGAATACATTGGTTAGTAGAACTGGTGAAAATATCTTTAGTTTGCTCCCAAATTTAAGGGAACATTCTCAATATTTTACCATTAGCTATGATGTTAACTGTAGTATTTTTGCAGATATCCTAATTGACGAAGTTCCCTTTTAGTTCTAGGTTTTTGATAAATAGATGTACAATTTTGGTCAAACGTTTTTTTTTTCATCAATAATGTTGAGATAATATTATCTTTTTTGTCTTATTCTGCTAATGGTTAATTACGTTGACTGATTTTTAGAAATTAAATCAATCTTATATTCTTGAGATAAATCCCACTTAATCACGATATATTGTCCTTTTTATATACCGCTGTGTATTGTTAAGTTCAATTTACTATTGTTTAGTTAAGGACTTTTGCATCTCAGTTCATAAGACATATAAGTCTGTAAGTTTCTTTTCTTCAAATATATTGTGAAATTTTGTTATTAGTTTTGTTGCTGGCCTTGGTTTTAAATTGAGAGGTATTCTTTCCCCTTCTATTTTCTGAAACAGTTTACAAAGGATTGGCATTATTTCATCATTAAATGTTTGATGGAATCCACAGGTAAGCCACAGGGGTCTGAAGTTTTTGTGTGCATAATTTTTATTAGGAATTTCATTTTTAAATTAAAAAATTCACGGATACATATTTATGGTACATATTTATGGGGTACATGCTATACACCTACTCTGTACCCACAAATATTTTTTAATAATTTTAAAACATTTAAAAAACAAACATATAGTGTGTAATGATCAAATCTTGCTAACTGGGATATCCATCAATTTACCTTAAACATTTATCATTTCCTTATGTTGGGAATATTCTAAATCTAGTCTTCTAGTTATTT
This sequence comes from Piliocolobus tephrosceles, assembly GCF_002776525.5. Taxonomy (NCBI): domain Eukaryota; kingdom Metazoa; phylum Chordata; class Mammalia; order Primates; family Cercopithecidae; genus Piliocolobus; species Piliocolobus tephrosceles. Next base: position 2,732,303 of record NC_045456.1, read on the forward strand.
TGAAATATACAATACATTATTGTTAACTATAGTCACCCTATTGTGCTACCAAACACTTGATCATACTTTTCCTGTTTGTTTGTACCCATTAACTAAACCCTCTTTCTCCTTCACCTCTGGTGACAACCATTCTATTCACTGCTTCCATGAGATCCACTTTTTTAGCTCCCACATATGAGTGAGAACATGTGATACTTGTCTTTCTGTGCCTGGTTTATTTCACTTAACATAATGTCCTCCAGATCTAGTCATGTTTTTACAAGTAGCAGGGTTTCATTCTTTTTTTTGTGGTGGAATACTGTTCCATTGTGTGTATATATCACATTTTCTTTGCCCAGTCATCCACTGATGGAAGCTTCGGTTGATTCCATAGCTTAGCCATCATAAATAGTGCACATTAAAAATAGGAGTTCAGATATCTCCTCAATAAATTGATTTCCTTTCTTTTGGATATATTCCCAGCAGTGGAATTGCTGGATCATGCAGTAGTTCAATTTTTGTTTTTTTATTGATACATAATATTTGTACATATTTATGGTGTACATGTGACATTTTGTTTTATGCATAGACTGTGTAATGATCAAGTCAGGGTATTTGGACATCCATCATCTCGAGTATTTATCAATTCTATGCATTGGGAGCATTTCAAGGCCTTTCTTCTGAAACCCACATACTGTTTTCATAGTGCCTGTACTAATTTGCATTCCCACCAACAGTGTATGAATGTTCCTCTTTCTCTGCATCCCCACCAGCATTTGTTATTTTGTGTCTTTTTTATAAATAGCCATTTTAACTGGGGTGAGATGATGTTTCATTGTGGTTTTGATCTGCACTTCCCTGATGATTAGTGATGTTGAACTTTTTTTAATATAGCTGTTGGCCATTAGTGTGTTTACTTTTGAGAACTGTCTATTCAGATCTTTTGCCCATTTTTTGTTATTTTTTTAAAATTTATTTTAAGTTTAGGAGTACATGTGCAGGTTGGTTACATAGGTAAACCTGTGTCATGGGGGTTTGTTGTATGGATTATTTCATCACCCAGATATTAAGCCTACTACCCATTAGTTATTTTTCTTTTTTGTTTATTATACTTTAAATTTTAGGGCACATGTGTACAACATGCAGGTTTGTTACATATGTACACATGTGTCTTGTTGGTGTGCTGCACCCATTAACTCATCATTTACATTAGGTATTCCTCTTAATGCTATCCCTCCCCACTCCCCCCACTCCACGACAGGGCCTGGTGTGTGATGTTCCCCACCCTGTGTCCAAGTGTTCTCATTGTTCAATTCCCACGTATGAGTGAGAACATGTGGTGTTTGGTTTTCTGTCCTTGCAATAGTTTGCTCAGAATGATGGTTTCCAGCTTCATCCATGTCCCTACAAAGGACATGAACTCATCCTTTTTCATGGTTGCATAGTATTCCATGTTGTATATGTGCCACATTTTCTTAATCCAGTCTATCATTGATTGACATTCGGGTTGGTTCCAAGTCTTTGCTATTGTGAATAGTGCTGCACTAAACATACGTGTGCATGTGTCTTTATAGCAGCATGATTTATAATCCTTCGGGTATATACCTAGTAATGGGATGGCTAGGTCAAATGGTATTTCTCGTTCTAGATCCTTGAGGAATCGCCACACTGTCTTCCACAATGGTTGAACTAGTTTACAGTCAACTAGTGTTCCTATTTCTCCACATCCTCTCCAGCACCTGTTGTTTCCTGACTTTTTAATGATCACCATTCTAACTGGTGTGAGATGGCATCTCATTGTGGTTTTGATTTGTACTTCTCTGATGGCCAGTGATGATGAGCATTTTTTCATGTGTCTGTTGGCTGTATAAATGCCTTCTTCTGAGAAGTGTCTGTTCATACCCTTTGCCCACTTTTTGATGGGGTTGTTTGATTTTTTTCTTGTAAATTTGTTTAAGTTGTTTGTAGATTCTGGATATTAGCCCTTTGTCAGATGGGTAGATTGCAAAAATTTTCTCCAATTCTGCAGGTTGCCTGTTCGCTCTGTTGGGAGTTTCTTTTGCTGTGCAGAAGCTCTTTAGTTTAATTAGATCCCAAATTTGTCAATTTTGGCTTTTGTTGCCATTGCTTTTGGTGTTGTAGTCATGAAGAACTTGTCCATGCCTATGTCCGGAATGGTATTGCCCAAGTTTTCTTCTAAGGTTTTTATGGTTTTTAGGTCTAACATTTAAGTCTTTACTCCATCTTGAATTAATTTTTATATAAGGTGTAAGGAAGGGATCCAGTTTCAACTTTCAACATATGGCTAGCCAGTTTTCCCAGCACCATTTATTAAACAGGGAATCCTTTCCCCATTTCTTGTTTTTGTCAGGTTTGTCAAAGATCAGATGGCTATAGATGTGTGGTATTATTTCTGAGGATTCTGTTCTGTTCCATTGGTCTATATCTCTGTTTTGGTACCAGTACTATGCTGTTTTGGTTACTGTGGCCTTGTAGTATAGTTTGAAGTCAGGTAGCGTGATATTTCCAACTTTGTTCTTTTTACTTAGGATTGTCTTGGCAATGCGGGATCTTTTTTGGTTCCATATGAACTTTAAAGTAGTTTTTTCCAAGTCTGTGAAGAAAGTCATTGAGAGCTTGATGGGGATGGCATTAAATCTATAAATTACCTTGGGCAGTATGGCCATTTTCACGATTCTTCCTATCCATGAGCATGAAATGTTCTTCCATTTGTCTGTGTGCTCTTTTATTTCATTGAGCAGTGGTTTGTAGTTCTCCTTGAAGAGGTCCTTCACATCCCTTGTAAGTTGGATTCCTAGGTATTTTATTCTTTTTGAAACAATTGTGAATGGGAGTTCACTCATGATTTGGCTCTCTGTTTGTCTGTTATTGGTGTATAGGAATCTTGTGATTTTTGCACATTGATTTTGTATCCTGAGACTTTGCTGAAGTTGCTTATCAGCTTAAGGAGGTTTTGGGCTGAGACGATGGGGTTTTCTAAATATACAATCATGTCATCTGCAAACAGGGACAATTTGACTTCCTCTTTTCCTAACTGAATACCTTTATTTCTTTCTCCTGCCTGATTGCCCTGGCCAGAACTTCCAACACTATGTTGAATATGAGTGGTGAGAGAGGGCATCCCTGTCTTGTGCCACTTTTCAAAGGGAATGCTTCCAGTTTTTTGCCCATTCAGTATGATGTTGGCTGTGGGTTTGTCATAAATAGCTCCTATTATTTTGAGATACATTCCATCAATACCTAGTTTATTGAGAGTTTTTAGCATGAAGGGCTGTTGAATTTTGTCAAAGAGCTTTTCTGCTTCTATTGAGATAATCATGCGGTTTTTGTCGATGGTTCTGTTTATGTGATGGATTACGTTTACTGATTTGCGTATGTTGAACCAGCCTTGCATCCCAAGGATGAAGCCAACTTGATCGTGGTGGATAAGCTTTTTGATGTGCTGCTGGATTCTGTTTACCAGTATTTTATTGAGGATTTTTGCATTGATGTTCATCAGGGATATTGGTCTAAAATTCCCTTTTTTTGTTGTGTCCCTGCCAGGCTTTGGTATCAGGATGATGTTGCCCTCACAAAATGAGTTAGGGAGGATTCCCTTTTATTCTATTGATTGGAATAGTTTCAGAAGAAATGATACCAGCTCCTCTTTGTACCTCTGGTAGAATTTGGCTATGAATCCATCTGGTCCTGGACTTTTCTTGTTTGGTAAGCTATTAATTATTGCCTCAATTTCAGAGCCTGTTATTGGTCTATTCAGGGATTCAATGTCTTCCTGGTTTAGTCTTGGGAGGGTGTATGTGTCCAGGAATTTATCCATTTCTTCTAGATTTTCTAGTTTATTTGCATAGAGGTGTTTATAGTATTCTCTGATGGTAGTTTGTATTTCTGTGGGGTTGGTGGTGATATCCCCTTTATCATTTTTTATTGCATCTATTTGATTCTTCTCTCGTTCATTCTTTATTTTTCTTGCTAGCAATCTATCAATTTTGTTGATCTTTTAAAAAACCAGCTCCTGGATTCATTGATTTTTTGGAGGGTTTTTTGTGTCTCTATCTCCTTCAGTTATGCTCTGATCTTAGTTACTTCTTGCCTTCTGCTAGCTTTTGAATGTGCTTGCTCTTGCCTCTCTAGTTCTTTTAATTGTGATGTTAGTGTGTCAATTTTAGATCTTTCCTGCTTTCCCTTGTGGGCACTTAGTGCTATAAATTTCCCTCTACACACTGCTTTAAATGTGTCCCAGAGATTCTGGTATGTTGTGTCCTTCTTCTCATTGGTTTCAAAAAACATCTTTATTTCTGCCTTCATTTCGTTATTTACCCAGTAGTCCTTCAGGAGCAGGTTGTTCAGTTTCCATGTAGTTGTGCGGTTTTGAGTGAGTTTCTTAATCCTGAGTTGTAATTTGATTGCACTGTGGTCTGAGAGACAGTTTGTTATAATTTCTGTTCTTTTACATTTGCTGAGGAATGCTTCACTTCTAACTATGTGGCCAGTTTTGGAATAAGTGTGATGTGGTGCTGAGAAGAATGTATATTCTGTTGATTTGGGGTGGAGAGTTCTGTAGATGTCTATTAGGTCCGCTTGGTGTAGAGCTGAGTTCAATTCCTGGATATCCTTGTTAACTTTCTGTCTCGTTGATCTGTCTAATGTTGACCGTGGGGTGTTAAGGTCTCCCGTTATTATTGTGTGGGGATCTAAGTCTCTTCGTAGGTCTCTAAGGACTTGCTTTATGAATCTGGGTGCTCCTGTATTAGGTGCATATATATTTAGGATAGTTAGCTCTTCCTGATGAATTGATCCCTTTACCATTATGTAATGACCTTCTTTGTCTCGTTTGATCTTTGTTGGTTTAAAGTCTGTTTTATCAGAGACTAGGATTGCAACCCCTGCTTTTTTTTTGTTTTCCATATCCTTGGTAGATCTTCCTCCATCCCTTTATTTTGAGCCTACGTGTGTCTCTGCAAGTGAGATTGGTTTCCTGAATACAGCACACTGATGGGTCTTGACTCTTTATCCAATTTGCCAGTCTGTGTCTTTTAATTGGGGCACTTAGCCCATTTACATTTAAGGTTAATATTGTTATGTGTGAATTTGATCCTGTCATTATGATGTTAGCGGGTTATTTTGCTCATTAGTTGATGCGGTTTCCTCCTAGCATTGATGGTCTCTACAATTTGGCATATTTTTGCAGTGGCTAGTACCAGTTGTTCCTTTCCATGTTTAGTGCTTCCTTCAGGAGCTCTTGTAAGGCAGGCCTGGTAGTGACAAAATCTCTCAGCATTTGCTTGTCTGTAAAGGATTTTATTTCTCCTTCCCTTATGAAACTTAGTTTGGCTGTATGAAATTCTGGGTTGAAAATTCTTTTCTTGAAAAATGTTGAATATTGGTCCCCACTCTCTTCTGGCTTGGAGAGTTTCTGCTGAGAGATCTGCTGTTAGTCTGGTGGGCTCCCCTTTGTAGGTAACCTGACCTTTCTCTCTGGCTGCCCTTAACATTTTTTCCTTCATTTCAACTTTGGTGAATCTGATAATTATGTGTCTTGGAGTTGCTCTTCTCGAGGATTATCTTTGTGGCATTCTCTGTATTTCCTGAATTTGAATGTTGGCCTGCTTTGCTAGGTTGGGGAAGTTCTCCTATATAATATCCTGCAGAATGTTTTTTAACTTGATTCCATTCTCCCTATCACTTTCAGGTACACCAATCAAACGTAGATTTGGTCTTTTCACATATTCCCATATTTCTTGGAGGCTTTGTTTGTTTCTTTTTACTCTTTTTTCTCTCAACTTCTCTTCTTGATTCATTTCATTCATTTGATCTTCAATCACTGATACCCTTTCTTCCACTTGATCAAAGTGGCTACTGAAGCTTGTGCGTGCATCACGTAGTTCTCATGCCATGGTTTTCAGCTCCATCAGGTCATTTAAGGTCTTGTCTATGTTGTTTAATATAGTTAGCCATTCATGTAATCTTTTTTCAAGGTTTTTAGCTTCTTTGTGATGGGTTTAAACATCCTCCTTTAGCTCAGAGAAGTTTGTTATTACCAATCTTCTGAAGCCTACTTCTGTCAACTCGTCAAAGTCATTCTCTGTCCAGCTTTGTTCCATTGCTGGCAAGGAGCTGCGATCCTTTGGAGGAGAAGAGGCACTCGGATTTTTAGAATTTTCAGCTTTTCTGCTCTGGTTTCCCCCCATCTTTGTGATTTTATCTACTTTTGGTCTTTGATGATGTTGACCTACAGATGGTGCTTTTGTGTGCATGTCCTTTTTGTTGGTGGTGATGCTATTCCTTTCTGTTAGTTAGTTTTCCTTTTAATGGGACCCTCAGCTGCAGGTCCGTTGGAGTTTGCTGGAGGTCCACTCCAGACCCTGTTTGCCTGGGTATCACCAGCAGAGGCTGCAGAACAGCAAATATTGCAGAACAGCAATTGTTGCTGCCTAATCCTTCCTCTGGAAGTTTGGTTTCAGATGGGCACCTGACTGTATGAGGTGTCAGTCATCCCCTACTGGGAGGTGTCTCCCAGTTAGGTTACTTGGGGGTCAGGGACCCACTTGACGAAGCAGTCTGTCCGTTCTCAGCTCTCAACCTCCATGCTGGGAGAATCACTGCTCTCTTCAAAGCTGTCAGACAGGGACATTTAAGTCTGCAGAAGTTTCTGCTGCCTTTTCCTCAGCTATACCCTGGCCCCAGAGGTGGAGTCTACAGAGGCAGGCAAGCCTCCTTGAGCTGCGGTGGGCTCCACCCAGATCGAGCTTCCTGGCCACTTTGTTTACCTCATCAAGCCTCAGCAATGGTGGACACCCCTCCCCCAGCCTTGCTGCCACCTCACGGTTCAATCTGGGACTGCTTTGCTAGCAGTGAGTAAGGCTCCCTGGGCATGGGACCCGACGAGCCAGATGCGGGGTATAATCTCCTGGTGTGCAGTTTGCTAAGACCATTGGAAAAGCGTAGTATTAGGGCGGGAGTGTCCCGAGTTTTCAGGTACCATCTGTCACAGCTTCCCTTGGCTAGGAAAGGCTAGTTATTTTTCTTGATCCTCTCCTTCCTCCCATCCTCCACTCTCCAATAGGCCCCATTGTTTCTTGTTCCCCTCTACGTGTTCATGTGTTCTCATCATTTAGCCCCCACTTATAAGTGAGAACATGCAGTATTTGGTTTTCTGTTCCTGTGCTAGTCTGCTAAGGATAATGACCTCCAGCTCCATTCATGTCTCTGCACAGGACATCATCTCATTCTTTTTATGGCTTCATAGTATTCCATGGTGTATATGTACCACATTTTCTTTATCCAGTCTATTACTGATGGGCATTTAGGTTGATTATATGTCTTTGCTATTGTGAATAGTGCTGCAATAAACATATATGTGCATGTTGTCTTTATAACAAAATGATTTATAATTGGATTTTTTGCTATTGCTTGAATTCCTTTATAGTCTGGTTATTAATCCCTTGTCAGCTTATTCAGCTTTTTGCAAATGTTTTCTCACATTCTGTAGGTTGTCTCTTCACTTTGTTGGTTGTTTACTTTGTTATGGAGAAGGTTTTTAGTTTAATGTGATCCAATTGGTCAACTTTTCTTCAGTTTCCTGTGCTTTAAATATAGTACAATTCAGATTTTCTATTTCTTCTCTTGTCAATTTAGTAATTTGAATTTTTCAAAAAAAAATTAATAGAATTTTTCATTTTATCAAAAATGTAAACTCAATTGAAATAAATTTGTATATAATACAGGTTAAACATCCCTACTCCAAAAATCTGAAATCCAAAATGCTCCAAAATTTGAATCTTTTTGAGCACCATCATGATGCCACAAGTGGAAAATTTTATACCTAATCTCATGTATAAAACATTGTTTTGTGCAAAAAAATGAAATATTGTATAAAACTATCTTCAGGCTATGTGTATAAGGTGTGCATAAAACATAAATGAATTTTGTTTAGACTTGGGTCTCACTCCTAAAATATCTCATGATGTTTATGCAAATATTCCAAAATCTGAAAAATTCCAAAATGCCAAACACTTGTGGTCCCAAGCATTTCATATAAGGGGTACTCACCTGTATTACCTTAGTATCTCCTGAATGTCCATATTATTTTTAGTGAAGTCCTTTTTTATTTGTGATATTAACAATTTGTTTTTCCTCTTTTCTCTTGATCATCCTCCTAGAATGTTGTGATTTTGTTATTTATTGAAGTAATCAAATTTTGCCTTTGTTAATTTTTCTATTATTTTCCTGTGTTTTATTTTGTAGATTTATTTCTTATCTTTCTCATTTTGTTCCTTCCCTCTATTTATTATGGCCTTAATTTCTTGCTTAACTCTTTTTTATAGAGATGGAGTCTCCCTATGTTGTGAAGTAATTCACATAGTGTGACGTAATTCACATTTCTGTGCTGAAACCAGCAGCAAAATACCACAGAAGACAAACCTCTGAAGCCTTGATAAAGAAAATAGTTACTTTTAAATGTGTTTATGATTACACGTTTTATTTTCCCACTCAAGTATAGTTGCATTAATGCAATTAGCTCCAATGCTCAAAATATGAAAAATTAACATTCAGAAGCTTCACTATACAATTGGATTATTTTGGATGAACTAAAACAATAAAATTATTTTAACCTCTGCAGGCATTACCATTTGAGAGCTGGAAGAAATATATAAAATTTAACAAATTCTAAAGCAGTAATGTAAATCCTATCTCTTGAGTTATTAACTTCAGTGTATATGTTTTTCAACTTTAGAATTTCCAATTGATTCTCATAGCTTCCAGATTTCTACTGAAATTCCTCCTCTTGTCATATAATTTATTAAACATATTAATTAAAGTTATTTTAAAGTATATGATTAATAACTCAATATCTGGATCTCCAGAAGATCTATTACTAACTCCTGGGTTTTTTTTCTTTTTAAATAAATTATTGTCCTTTTGCATGTTTGGTTTCAGTTTTATTAGCTGAATATTAGACATTGTGCTTGAAAGATGTTAGAAGTTGAGTCTTTGAATGGTGTTATCTTCCTCCAGAGTGATCTACCTTTGCTTCTGGCAAGAAGTTAGGGTAGGGGAACATTGTTTTACTTTTGTCTAGGATTGAGCTGATTTGAAACTTAGCTTCAATCGTTATGAGACCTGGTCTATTATGAGTTCACTCTTTTACCTAAGGTGTAGTCCTTCAAGCATTCTAAAAGACACATGCACTCATATGTTCATTGTAACACTATTCACATTAGCAAAGACATGGAATCAACTTAGGTGTCCATCAGTGGTGGATTGGATGAATAAAATGTGGTACATATACACCACGTAATACTACGCAGCCATAAAAAGGAATGAGATCATGTCTTTCGCAGCAACATGGATGCAGCTGAAGACCATTTTCCTAAGTGAATTCATGTAGGAACAGAAAACCCAGTATCACATGTTCTCACTTTTAAGTGGGAGCTAAACATTGAGTACTCATAGACATAAAGATGGCAACAACAGACACTGGGAACTATTGCAAGATGGAGGGAGGGAGGAGGGCAAGTGTTGAAAAACTAGCTGTTGGGTACTATGCTCACTACCTGGGTAATGGGATCAATCGTACCCAAACCTCAGTATCACACAATATAACAAACCTGTACATGTACCCCCTGAATCCAAAATAAAAGTTGAAGTTATTTTTAAACAGGGTTCCAACTAAAACTCCTGTATATTTATAAGGGGGCTCCTCCTCCTTAGAGGGCCCTGAACTTTAGCTCTTGTCCCCTCAATCCATTAGATTTCTAAATCCTCTGTGCAGTGTCTCAATCTCTCAACCTCTTCCAAATCAATAAATGCCTCAGGGGCTCTTGATAAGTCCCTTAACCTTTCTAAGCCACAGTTTCTTTATCCATAGAATGAGGACCTTACAGTGTTATTGGGACTGTTTAATAAAATAACTTTTGTAAAGCAAATGATGTAATGCTTGGTACTTAATAGCTCCTCTATACTTGTCACTTTTTTCATCTTTTGTGGATCTAACCCTTCTCAAAATGTTCAAGACAAAACTGCAATGACTGCCATATGGTAGTTGTTCTAGACAGGATTTGAAGGGAAAGAAAGCATTATTCCAACTGCCTTTTTACAGCATCTGAAGCACAAGTACCTTATGCCTATCTTGTATGGAATTCAGCATCACAGTTCATCTCTTTCTTCAAAATAAGCCATAAAAAGGCACAAGTTATTTAGAGGTAAAGTACCTAATCCAGAATGCAATATTTATGAGCTAATTTGAATTTCATATGAGAAAGAATTCTAGCATTTTGCTTACCCTTGGAAAATAAAAATGTGTTGCATGTGCATAAATATTATCAGAGGGTAAAGGACACATATAGGCTGGAAGACACTTATAATCAGTTCTAATCTTCCCACATGCACAACAAAATGTATAAAATTCAAACACTGGACACTACTTGATAGGACCATGGGTTACATCACAGAGAATACCTCTTTTGTTTTTCTTATTTCCTTCAATAGATAAGCCTTTTTCTCTCATAAGAAGCTGGGGACTTCTTTGCAGCAGATATCTGAAAATAAATTACATACTGCAAAATACTTTCCTCCTTAACCCCAGTAAAATTGTCTATTTCATCCTGCATTACAGCACCAATCGCCCTGCCACAATTTTACCATTATCATGGATTGAGATTCAAAGTAAATGCTGGGCTCCTAGAAACGTTTTTTTATATAAAAAAGTTTTATTGAGTTATTATTTATATACAACAAACTGCATTTATTTAAAGCATATATTTCCATACATTTTTATTACATATATATACAAATATATATATGGGAAGCCACCACAATAATGAAGATATAGAATATTTCCACCTCCCCACCCAAAGATTCCTTATACCCCTTTGCAGTCCATTTCTCCTTCCATCCCCAGTCCCAGGCACTCATTGATCTGCTTTCTATCACTATAGATCAATTTGCATTTCTATATTAGTTTGCTTTCTAGAATTTTATATATATGTAATTATACAATATAATTCTTATTCTGTATAGCTTATTTTACTCCCCATAATGTATTTGAGTTTCATCACATTGTTGTATGTATCAGTAGTTCATTACTTTTCATTGCTAAGTTTTACTCCATTATGTAGGTATACTACAGTTCATCTGTTTACCTGTTGATGGACATTTGCATTGTTTCCAGGTTTTTTTCTCTTTATAATTAAAGCTGCCATGAACATTTGCATACAAGTCATCTTGTGGATATGTGTTTTCATTTCTCTTAGGTAAATATCTAGAAGTAGAATGGCTGGATTGTATAGGTATATGCTTAACTTTACAAGAAACTGACAAATCATTTTTCAAAGTGGTTGTACTGTTTTACATTTTCACCAACAATGTATGAGAGTTTCAATTATGTGAATACTTCGTAACATCCATTTTATTTGCTTGAAGACAGCAATTCACAGCAAACTAGTCCATAGTAAGGTTTGACATTGGCCTCTTCAGTTTTTTACTCTGAATCTGCTTCTGCATCTGAAAAATAGGAATAAGAATAAGAAAGAAACCTACCTCACTGTGTTGTTTTAGTGTTCAGATGACATATGGATATAAAGATCTCAGCAGATGGTAAATGCCCAATAAATGTTGTATATTATTATAATCTATATATTATTAAGGTTATTGCCAGAGACTTGCTAAGAGTTTTACTTTTGTCATCTTATTTAATACTCCCAATGACTCTGAAATGTGGGTATTCAATATATATATTTTGTGGATGAGCAAACTGTGACTAAGACAGGTTAAATGATTTGCTCAAAAATCACACAGCAGGAGCCAGAGCAAGTTGGCCAATTAGAAGGCTCCACTGATTGCCTTTTCTGCAGGATCCCCAAATTTAAGAACTACACACAAAAAAAAGTTCCTTTATAAGAACCAGAAACCAGGTGATCACTCATAGTACTTGGTTTTAACTTCATATCACTGAAAAAGGCACTGAAAAGGGTAGGAAAGACAGTCTTGAATCTCCAACACCACCCTTTCCCCATCCTCCAGCAGCAGTCCCGTGGCACAGAGAGAATCTGTGCACTTGGGAGAGGGAGAGCACAGTGATTATGAAACATTGCATTGAACTCAGTGCTGCCCTGCCACAGCAGAAAGTAAAACCAGGCTGAACTCAGTTAACACCCACCTACAGAGGGAGTATTTAAACCAGCCCTAGCCAGAAGGAAATTGCCAATCCCGGCAGTCAGTACTTGAGTTCTGGCAAGCCTCACCGCCACACACTAAAGTGCTCTTGGGTGCTAAATAAACTTTAAAGGCAATCTGGGCCACAGGGACTGCAGCTCCTAGGGAAGTCCTAAGTGCTGAACTGAACTCAGAGCTGGTGGACTTTGGGGGCACATAACCTACCGAGACACCAGCTGAGGTGGCTAAGAGAGTGCTTGCACTACCCCTCCCCCAACCCCAGGCTACAAAGCTTGTGGCTCCAAAAGAGACCCCTTCCTTTTGCTTGAGGAGAGAAGAGGGAAGAGTAAAGGGAACTTTGCTTTGCATTTTGGACACCGGATCAGCCACAGTAGGATAGGGCACCAGTAGAATCATGAGACCCCTTTCTGGGCCCTAGCTCCCAGATGACGTTTCTAGACACACCCTGGTCCAGAAGGGAACATGCTGCCTTGAAAGGAAGGACCCAGTCCAGGCAGGACCCACTACCTCCTGAATAAAGAGCCCTTGAGCCCTGAATAACCTGCAGCAATATCCAGGTAGTATGCCATGGGCCTTGGGTGAGACTCTGAGACTTCCTGGTTTCATGTGAGACTCAGCACATTACCAGCTGTGGTGGCTATGGGGAGGGACAGCTTTGGCTTGAGAAAAACAGAGAGAAAAATAACAGGGACTTTGTCTTGCACCTTAGGTACCAGCTCAGCCACAGAGGGGTAGAGCATGAAGTGGGCTCATGGGATCCCTGATTCCAGGCCTTGGCTTTGGACAGCATTTCTGGGGCTTCCCTGGGCCAGAGGGGAGCCCACTGCCCTGAAGAGTGAGTTCTGGGCCTGGCAGCATTCACCACAATCTGACTGAAGAACACCTAGGCCTTAAGTGAATGTCAGTAGTAGCCTGGCAGTATTCACCATGGGCCTGTGATGGTGGTGGCCACAGGATAAAATTCCTGTGCCTGTGGAAAGGGAAGGGAAGCATGGGAATGGCTGTTTCTCAAGGTGTGCTTGCCAGCTCAGCTGCAGTAAAATAGAACACCAGGTAGACTTTTTAGTTTTTTGATGCCAGTCCCTGGCTCACAGATGACACTTGTATATCTATCTAGGGCTTCAGGGAATTTGTCACTATGAAGAGAAGGGAAAAAGCCTGGCTGGCTTCAAACCCTGCTGATTGTAGAGACCAAGTGATACAGGAGATACAAAAAAATTTAGGCAGATAGTGAGGGCAAAAGAGTCCTCAGCAGAGCTTCCCTTCTAACAAAAAGCAGCCCAAGAAATCACTTCTTTTCTAAAGAACAGTCTGAAAGATCAGGCTGCAAACGTAGATAAGGAAGCTGGAAGCTTGCAAAGAGAGATACTTGTAGCTACCCAGATAGAAAGGGCCACCTGGAGCCGGGCATGTCCACCATGGGAGCTCCACCTTCTCTCTCTTTAAGCACATGCACAGTAGGAAAGAAATAAGCAATATGGAGTGGCTACCTGCCTGCATAATAAAAGATTGGGGTGGGGACTGCCAGAGATTTATGCCCTATGCAGATGGCACACCTGGTTCTAACTGGTTTTTCATGCCCTATGTAGATCAGGTACCACCTCCCCAGTAGCTTGTCTATAAAAACCCCTGCATTTCACTGCACATTGGCAACCCATTTTTCTAGGACCCCTCTCTGTATCAGAGAGCTATTTTCTTTCTTTTGCCTATTAAATATCTGCTCTAAACCTCACCCTTTGTGTGTACACATCCTTGATCTTTATGGCCGTGAGACCTAGAACCTTGGGTATCACCCCAGACAATGAGATCACTTCACAACTAAAAGAAGGTTATAGAACATCAAGCAGATTTAACTCAAAGAAGACTACCTCAAGGCATGTAATAATGAAACTCCTGAAGATCAAGGACAAAGAAAGGATCCTAAAACCAGCAAGAGAAAATAAACAAATAACACACAATAGAGCTCCAATACATCTGGCAGCAGACTCTTCAGTGGAAACCTTACAGCAAGGAGAGAGTGGCATGGTATATTTACAGTGCTGAAGGAGAAAATTTTTTATCTCACAATAGTATATCCAGTGAAAATATCCTTCAAACATGAAAGATAATAATAAAGGATATCTGGGCCAGGCATGGTGGCTCACACCTGTAATCCCAGCACTTTGGGAGGCTGGGACAGGCAGATCATTTGAGGCCAGGAGTTCAAGACCAGTCTGGTCAACATGGGGAAACCCTGCCTCTACTAAAAATACAAAAATTAGCTGGGCATGGTGGTGTATGTCTGTAATCCCAGCTACTCAGGAGGCTGAGACATGAGCATCACTTGAATCCAGGAGGCAGAGGTTGCAGTGAGCTGAGATCATGCCACTGTACTCCAGCCTGGGTGACAGGGCAAGACCCTGTCTCAAAAACAAACAAAAAAAGGAATATCCCAGACAAAAGCTGAGGGATTTTATCACCTGTCCTACAATATATGCTAAAGGAAGTATTTCAATCAGAGAGAAAAGGAGGTTAATGAGCAATGAGAAATCATCTGATGGTACAAAATTCACTGGTAATGGTAAGTATACAGAAAAACGCAGAATATTATAACCATGTAACTGTGGTATGTAAACTACTCTTATCGTAAGTAGAAAGACTAAAAAATGAACCAATCAAAAATAATATCTATAACAACTGTTCAAAACATAGACAGTACAATAAGATATAAATAGAAACAACAGAAAGTTATAAAGCCCAGGGGATTAAGTTAAGGTATAGAGATTTTATTAGTTTTCTTTTAGCATGTTTGTTTGTTTCTTTGTTTATGCAAACGGTGTGATGTTGCAATCAGCTAAAAATACTGGGTTATAAGATAATATTTGAAAGCCTCATGGTAACCTCAAATCAGAAAACATATAATGAATACACAAAAAATAAAAAGCAAAAAATTAAATCATACTACCAGAGAAAATAACCTTCACTGAAAGGAAGACAGGAAGGAAAGAGGGAAGATAAGACTAGAAAACAAAAAACAAAATGGCAGGAGTATGTTCTTACTAATAATAAGATTTAATGTGAATGCACTAAGCTCTCCAATCAAAAGACATAAAGTGACTGAATGGATTAAAAAATAAGAACCAAAAATTAGTTGCCTACAAGAAACACACCTGGTCTATAAAGATACACATAGACTGGAAATAAAGGGATGGAAATAGATATTCCATGCCAATGAAAACCAAAAACCAACAGGGCTAGCTATACTTATATGGCACAAAATAGATTTCTAGACAAAAATTATAAAAAGAGACAAAGAAGGT
The DNA here is from genome assembly GCF_002776525.5 of Piliocolobus tephrosceles. Lineage (NCBI taxonomy): Eukaryota > Metazoa > Chordata > Mammalia > Primates > Cercopithecidae > Piliocolobus > Piliocolobus tephrosceles. Next base: position 2,747,776 of record NC_045456.1, read on the forward strand.
CACTGTATAAGGCTAAAGATGTCAATTCAGCCAGAGGATATAACAATTTTAAATATATATGCATCCAACATTGGAGAACCCAGATATATAAAGCAAATATTAGTAGAGCGACAGAGAGAGATAGACCCCAATACAATCATAGCTGGAGAGTTGAACACCCAACTTCCAGCACTAGACAGATCTCCCAGACAGAAAATCAACAATGAATCATCAGGCCTAATCTGCACCATAGAATGAATGAACCTAATATTTATGCACAGAAGATTTCATTCAATGGTTACAGAATACACATTCTTCTCCTCAGCACATGTATTATTGTCAAGGAAAGACCCTATGTTAGATCACAACACAAGTGTTAAAACATTCAAAAACTTGAAATAACGTCAAGTATCTTCTCTGACCACAATGGAATGAAACTAGGAATCAGTAACAGGAGGAATTTTCAAAACTATGCAAACACGTGGAAATTAAACAATATGCTCCGGAATGACCTGTGGGTCAATGAAGAAATTAAGAAGGAAATTGAAAAATTTCTGGAAACAATTGATAATGGAAACACAATATACCAAAACCTATGGGATACAGTGAAAGCAGTACTAAGAGGGAAATTTACAGCTATAGTTGCCTACATCAAAAAAGATGAAAAACTTCAAAGAAACAACCTAAGAGTACAACTTAAAGAACAAGAAAATTAAGAGCAAACCAAGCTGAAAATTAGTAGAAAATACATAATAAAGATGAATGCGTAAATAGATACATTTGAAATGAATAAAACAATACAAAAAATCAATGAAACAGAAAATTGGTTTTTGAAAAGATAAAATTGACAAAAAAAAGAGAGAAAATACAAATAGATAAAATCGGAGATGAAAATTATACAGTTGATACTACAGAAATTGAAAGGATCATTAGTGGTTACTATGAGCAACTATATGGCAATAAATTGGAAAATCTAGAAGAAATGGATAAATTCCTAGACACATACATCCTACCAAGATTGAACCATAAAGTCCAAAACCTGAAAAGAACAACAGCAAGTAACAAGATCAAAGTCATAATACAAAGTCTCCCAAAAACGAAAGCCCAGGAGTCAATGGCTTCACTGCTGAATTCTAGCAAATATTAGTTCTTAAAAAAGAACTAATATCAATCCTATTCAAAGTATTCTGAAAAACAGAGGAGGAAATAGTTCCAAACTAATTCTACAAGGCCAGTATTATCCTGATACCAAAACCAACAAAAAGATACATCAAACACTCTAGGCCAATATCACTGATGAATATTGATAAGAAAATCCTCCACAAAATACTAGCAAACTTAACAAAACACTGAAAAGATCATTCATCATGGCCAAGTGGGATTTATTCCAGGGATACAAGGATGATTCAACATGTGAAAATAAATTAATGTGATACAGCATATCAACAGAATGAAGGACAAAAGCCATATGATCATTTCAATTGATGTAGAAAAGGCATTTGACAAAGTCCAGCATCTCTTCATGATGAAAACCCTCAAAAAACTGGGTGTAGAAGGAACATACCTCAACATAATAAAAACCATATATGATAGATCTATAGCTAGTATCATATTGAATGGGGAAAAACTGAAAGCTTTTCCTCTAAGATCGGGAACAGGACAAGGATGTCTACCTTCACCACTGTTGTTCAACATAGTACTGGAAGTCCTAGCTAGAAAAATTAGACAAGAGAAATAAATAAAAAGCATCCAAATTTGAAATAAGAAAGTCAAATTATCATTATATCCAGATGATATGATCTTATATTTGGAAAAACCTAAAGATTCCACCAAAAAAAAAAAAAAAAACTATTAGAACTGATAAACCAATTCAGTAAAGTTGCAGGATATAAAATTAACATAAAAAATCAGTAGCATTTTTATATGCCAAATTGAACACTCTGAAAAAGAAATCAAAAAAGTAATCTCATCTATAATAGCTACAAATAAAATTAAACACCTAGGAATTAACCAAAGAAGTGAAAGATCTGTACAATGAAAACTATAACTACTGATGCAAGAAATTAAAGAAGATGCAATAAAATGGAGAGATATTCCATGTTCATGGTTTGGAGGAATCAATATTGTTAAACGTCCATACTACCCAAAGCAATTCACAGATTTAATGTAATCCCTATGAAAATATCAATGACATTCTTCACAGAAATAGAAAAGACTATCCTAAAATTTATATGGAATCACAGAAGACCCAGAATGGCCAAAGCTATCCTAAGCAAAAAGAACAAAACTGGAAGAATCACATTACCTAACTTCAAATTATACCCCAGAGCTATAGTAACCAAAACAGCATGTTACCAGCATAAAAATAGAGACATAGGCCTGTGAAACAGAATAGAGAACCCAGAAACAAATCCATACATCTATAGTAAACTCATTTTCAACAAAGTTTGAACAAAGAACATATATTAGGAAAAGGACAGTCTCTTCAATAAACAGTGCTGGGAAAACTTAATATCTGCATGCAGAAGAATGAAACGAGACCTCTATCTCTTGCCATATACAAAAATTCAATCAAAATGGATTAAAGACTTAAGACCTCAAACTATAAAACTGCTGAAAGAAAACACTGGGGAAACTTTCCAGGACATTTGTCTGGGCAAAGACTTCTTGAATAATACCTCACAGGCACAAGCAACCAAAGCAAAAATGGACAAATGGGATCACATCAAGTTTAAAAGCTTCTGCACAGCAAATGAAACAATCAACAAAGTGAAAAGACAACCCACAGAATGGGAGAAAATATTTGCAAACTACCCATCTGACAAGGGATTAATAACCAGAATATATAAGGAGCTCAAACAATTCTGTAGGAAAAAGTCTAATAATCCGATTTAAAATGGGAAAAAGATCTGAATAGACATTTCTCAAAAGAAGACATGCAAATGGCAAATAGGCATATGAAAAGATGCTCAACACCATTGATCATCAGAGAAATGCAAATCAAAAACTACAATGAGATATCATCTCACCCCAGTTAAAATGACTTTTATCCAAAAAGTCAGGCAATAATGAATGCTGGTGAGAATGTAGAGAAAAGGGAACCCTTGTACACTGTTGGTGGGAATGTAAATTAGTACAAACACTATGGAGAATACTTTGGAGGTTCCTCAAAAAACTGAAAATAAAGCTACCATACAATCCAGCAATCCCACTCCTAGGTATATACCCAAAAGAAATCAGTATACTGAAGAGATATCTGAATGCTCATGGTTTTACAGCACTATTCACAATAGCCAAGATTTGGAAGCAAACTAAGTGTCCATCAACAGATGAATGGAAAAAGAAAATGCAGTACATACACACAATGCAGTACTATTCAGCCATAAAAAAGAATGAGATCTTGTATTTGCAACAACATGGACAGAACCAGAGGTCATTATGTTAAGTAAAATAAGTGAGGCACAGAAAGACAAACTTCACATGTTCTCACTTATTTGTGGAAGCTAAAAATTAAAACAATTGAACTCATGAGATGGAGAGTAGAAAGATGCTCACCAGAGACTGGGAAGGGTGGGGTGGGGGGCAGTGAGGATGCTTAAGGGGTACAAAACAATAGTTAGAAAGAATGAATAAGACCTATAGTAAAAAATAATTTAACTGTACATTCTTAAATAACTGAAAGTGTGTAATTGGATTTTTTTGTAACACAAAGGATAAATGCTTGAGGTGATAAATACCCCATTTACCCTGAAAAGAGGTTTACTAAGTACTATGTACCTATGTTACAAATTAATGTGTGCCATCCTAATTTTAGTCTACTTTTTTGTCAAATATTTTAGATTCTTTGGAAGATAATCTCAACTTCTTTTTGTGACAGTTATAAAATCATCAATTAAAATTAAATTGAATTTAAAACTAAAAAGAAATCACATAACAAATGAGTGATGACCTGGAATTTAAATCCAGGTAATGTGATTATAAGGGTCAAGTGTTTAAGCATTCTGTTGTCTGGTATCACATTCTAACAAGATTAACAGTGAATATAAGTAAATTTTATCATAAATCCATTCAGATTGTCACAATACTTTGTTACCTGCTATTTGTTAAGCCACTCAAGAGATAGAGCGCTTCCCCTTTGCTCTGTGTTTCAGCTGCTTGAGCTCCATTCTGTTTTGTAAATTGTTAGCATCTAAACACAAACCATAGACAGAAATAATTCCTTATTTCCAGCACCTCACCTGTCTCCTATGTTCTATTTAGAAATCACCTTACCACTTGATTACTCCATAGTAGTGTCTAAGCCTCCTCCAGAAAAGCTTTCTACCTGAAATGCTGCTCAAAGAGGTAGATGCCTACCTAGTTGAAAAACTGTTTGGCAGTATCTACTAAAGTCGAACATACATCTATCCCATAATCCAGCCACTCCATTTCTGTTAGATGTATACCTAACAGAAATGAATACCTATATTCACCAAAATAAATGTATTATAATATTCATAGCAGCGTTACTTGTGGTAGCGGCTACAAAATGGGGGCAGAGGGACAAAACAAAGGACCATCAAAAGTATATAAGTAAATTATGTTGTAGTCATACAAAAATAATACACAGCAATGAAAATGAACAAATTACAGCTATGTGCAAAAACACATAGCAAATACATGCAAAAGTCACATAAACATAATACTGAACCAAAGAAGTAAAACCCAAAAGAGCGTATAGAGGACAATTTCATTTATATAAAGTTCACAAACAAGCAAAAGTACTCTGTGATACTTAAGGTCAGATTAATGGTTTTCCTTGTTTGTGTTGGGAGGGCAGTATAAGTGACTGGAAGGGGACATGAGCAAGGTTCTGGTAATGTTCTATTTATATGGATGTTGGTTACCTTAGTGTTCAATTTGTGAAAATTCATCAAGTTGCATAATTATTTATTTTTGCAGTTTTCTATATTATAATTCAATTTAAAAATTCAAAAGAAATTAACCCCTCACTCTGTTCCCCCACCAAAATCCAAAACTTTTTGCAAGGCTGCTAAGAGTGTTGCTTTCTTTCATTGACCCTTCTCTTCAGCATCCACTCAAAGATTGCTTTGTGGGAAACAGATAAAACCAGTTTTTCCAACAGTAAGGACTTAACAAAATTCCTTCTACCACAATCAAATGCATACGTCCCCTCCTTCCTGTTGCTCCATATGAGAATAGAAAGTAAAGATTGAAAATAAAAATGTGAGACTTGCACTCAACAGTATCTTTAGGTAGAAGTGAGTACCTCTGACAAGGTAATCTGAAGGGGGCAGGCTTGGAGAATGAGTCACCCAGCAAGACCTGCAGTCAGCATAAAGCAAAGCAACAAACAACACAGGTGTTAAAAGGGTTTCATTTTGTTTTGTTTTATAATTCAGTTTGCTAAGAAAAAAAATAATTGACCTTGGCCTGCCTCCACTGGTAAGTAATGTTCCCAATATTGAACTACAGCCTGCAAAACCCAGCAGCCACCACAGTCATTAGAACTACCAGTAAGTGTATATACACTAAAACCAGAGACCAGCTGGTTAAAAGAGTTTGAAATGTGTTGCTCTTTCCATACATCTTCATATTCATCAATTAAGCAACTTAAATCCTAAGACAAGAGAGTAGCCAGCTGAAGCTTTTCTTTTTGAATGCTTTAGGCAATTATGATTTTTTTTTCACTCACACAGCAAAGCAGTTCCCTGTAGGATTGTAACCCACCCATCATTGTTTATCATTCAGTTTTGCTGTTTGCTCAAAATTCCTAGGTACAGCAAAAACCAGAAAAATCTATGAAATTTCTTTGTTTATGCTTATCAGGAGAAATGCATTTGTTGTTGCTTCCTTTAGACATATATGGATTTTGTGTCCAAGTTGAGCTGTCTAACCCCAAGCAGAGAATAGTTGCTGAATATTAACAGAGGAAGGACATAGTGCCTGGGCTAACCAAAGTATAATCCTTGGATAGCAAAGTTGACATTGCCTGGGAGATTGTTGGAAATGCAGTCTCTTGGGTCCCGCCCACACCTACTGAATTAGACTTGCAGGTCCCCAGATGATGTATGATGTGTATGTGTTTATATATATATAAACATATATACATATATATATATATATATATATATATATATATATTCATGTTTGAGAAGCACTGCTGTAGAGTATACAGAAAATACTTGACTGCTCTAAGCAGTAGACAAAGCATGTTTCCCATTTTGTATTAAACATAGAACATTCTTTCTTGTAGCATGAAAAATAGGTACCAGTTTGGAGGCTGTGCTCTAACCCTCTCTAACCACAGAGAAGAGAAGCTCCTGCACCTAACCAGGTTATGAGTAGATACAGCCTAATAAAATTCCTTATGTGGCCAGAAGCTTTATCTCTTTATTTGTGTTCTGTCAAAAGGACAAAATGAGGCCAGGCACAGTGGTTCACATCTGTAATCCCAGCACTTTGGTATGCTGAGGCGGGCAGATCACTTGAGGTCAGGAGTTCGAGACCAGCTTGGCCAACATGGCAAAACCCTATCTCTACTAAAAATACAAAAATTAGCAGAGCGTGGTGATGTGGGCCTGTAGTCCTAGCTACTCAGGAGGCTGAGGCAGGAGAATTGCTTGAACCTGGGAGGCAGAGGCTGCAGTGAGCTGAGATCTTGCCACTACACTTCAGCCGGGGTGACAGAGTGAAACTCCATCTCAAAAATAAAAATAAAAGGCAAAATGAATGGCTTACAAGGAAGCTAGAAGTGGGAGGAATCATGAGTAAAGACTGTCAGTATTGCCCACTTATAAACCCTGGGCACTGGAGGGATAGAAGCACACATACTGCTGACTACATGTTTGTTTTTAGAAGACCTCTGCCTTGTGGGCGGTGGGACCACTGTAATGCTGAAGAAAATGACACTATGTCTATCTGTGTCAAAAATTGCTTATCATTTTCCAGTATCCATTCTCCCATTCTTCCTTTTAATAACCTCCCACCACATATAGAGATTTATCAGGCAATATAGCTGTCTAGCTAGAGACTACATTTCCCATCTTGCCTTGCAGGTAAGTGTGGCCATGATACTGAATTATCCCAATAGAATGTGAACAAGAGGATGTATATACCTCCATATCCCCTCTTTAAAAGGAAATTGTCTGCCTTACCTACCTCCTTTGTTCCTTTGCTTTGTGAGGAAATGCATATGTGGTGCTGGGAAAACAGCTTTGACCGTCTCTGTAAAGGCAACATCTAGAGCAGAAAGCTGAAACAAAGTGTCTACAAAGCAAAATGCCAACAAGAAACAAGCTAATTTTCCCTGTAGAATCTTAAAATGGCTGAGAAATCAGAGGCATAAATACCTCAGAAGGTAGGGTGAAATATAGGAAAACTGATTGAAAATGTATATGAGGGAAAAGTAGACCCCTCGGATCCTCTCTATAACCCTGCCCAGCCAGCCATCTCCACTCCACAACCCAACAGAAGCCAGGAGGTTTTGTCTCTGGAACAGCCAAGACTGAGAGGCTCCAGAGCCTGGCACAATAGAGGGTATGGAAGAGTAGCAGGACTGAAATATTAAAAGTTCCCTTTCTTGTCTTCTAGAACACTCTCAGACAGGTTTCTAACCTTCCAGGCAGGAAACTAGAAGATTATTTTCTAAAGAAACAATCCCAACAGAAAAGATCTATAGATGCTCATATTTGAGGGTTCCCCAACAAAATGGCTGGGCCCTCTCTAATCACACAGAGCTTTTCATTAGCTTTTCAGCATTTTATTCTTAAATATGAAAAAACATGTTAAGATAATAGATGTTTTGAATAACTTCTAACATAACTGTCAGAGATCAAAACAAATATACCATCTTTTAATGGAGAAAAAGAAATTTTGAAATAAGAGCAATAATAATGAAAAAATAATAGGAGAGGGTAAAAGAAAACCTTGCATCCATTAATCAATAATATAAGGTTACAAAAAATGTGAGAAAACACTTCAGAGCTTTTGGAAGTTAAAATTATGATAGCCAGAATAGAAAATATTTAATAGATGGATTAAAAGATAAACATGAGAAAGTCTCTCATAAAGCAAAACAGAAAGACCTAGAAAGTAGGAAGGGGAAGATAAGAAAGTTAGATGATCAGCTTGGAACATTCAACAACTGATTCTTAAGAATTTCAAAATAAAAATATGTGAAAAGGAGGTAAAGAAATTATAAAGGAGGTAATACTGGAACATTTCCCTCAAATTAAAAAAAAAAAAAGTTTCCAGAGTACAAGAGTTCACCAAATGCCAAGTACAGTATAGAACACAAAAGCTAAATATCAACAAGGCACATCATTTTAAAAGCTAGACTAACAGCGATAAACAGAAGAACACTAGAAAATCCCAGAAAAAAATAAAAGGTTGCACACTATCAGGAATCAGTTTACAATCTAACTTCTCTGCAGCAACACTGGAAACTGAAGCAATGCCCACAACATTTTGATGGAAGATTATTTCCATTCTGGAATTTCAGTTTCAACCAAACTAACATTCAAGAGTCGAAAGAAGTGTTTTTTCAGTCATGAAAAAATTCTAAAATGTGTTTGCAGAAAGCTAGTCCAGGACATGCTTAACTAACACAAGGGAAAGTGGAGGGCCTGGGATCCAGGAAACAGGGTATTCAACACAGAAGAGAGAAAGCAGAATTTCCTTATGAACAGAGGAAATTGTGATAGGAAAACAGCCACGTAGCTGTTCTACAGAACAACTAGTGCAGATTGAGTCAGGATAAAAGGAGACTCTAGGACAGATGACTTGTGAGTGAGTGGAGGGGAGATGGAACTGATAGATTGCTTGATATTTTTGATAGAGAAGCACTTATAGCTTTGTGGGAGAGTATTTTTTAAAACTTAGTTTCAGGGGTACACGTACAAGTTTGTTCTATAGATAAATTGCATGACATGACATGTCACAGGGGTTTGTGTACAGATTATTTCATCACCTGGGTAATAAGTATAGTACCTGATAGGTCGTTTTTTGTTTCTCACCCTCTATCCTCAAATAGGCCCCAGTGTCTATTGTTCCCTTCTTTGTGTTCATGTGTACTCAGTGTTTAGCTCCCACTTACAAGTGAAAACATGTGGTGTTTGGTTTCTGTTCCTGCATTAGTTTACTTAGGATAATGGCCTTCAGCTCCATCCATGTTGCTGCAAAGGACATGATCTCAGAGTTTGGAAAGAATTAGTGATTGGTTCATATAAAACTAAGTAAACAGAAAGATAGCATAACCATTACGTAGAGAAAAAAATATATAATGAAGGAAACGGAATTATTGCATAATATTTGTCTCAGCTGTGAACAATTTTACATAGTCATTGCTATGGTGGGATATGGTTTGTTTTGCCCTGCCAAGTCTCACTTTGAAATTTGATCCCTAACGTTGGAGGTGGGGCCTGGTGGGAGGTGTTTGAATCCTGGAGATGGATCCCTCATGAATGGCTTGGGGCCATTCTCATTCAGGAATGAGTGGGATCTCACTTAGTTTCCTGGAGAATCAATTTTTGAAAAAGGCCTGGCACTTCCTCATCTCTCACCCCATGATCTCTGCACATGCTGGTTCCCATTTGCTTTCAGCCATGAGTGGAATCAGTCAGAGCACCTCACCAGATGCAAATGCTGGCACCATGCCATGCTTCTTGCACAGCCTGCAGAACCATAAGTCAAATAAACCTCTTTTTTAAATAAATTGCATGTCTCAGATATTGCTTTTTAGCAACACAAATGAACTAAAGTAGTCATAATGTTTATCACAGAATATTAACTTAATGAAAAGTTATGATGTGACTATACTGGGACACTAAGGAGAGGGACCACATGGGTGTGTGGGTGTGTGTAAGAATACTAAATTCTGGTCTTCCATTCTAGGAAATCAATCTATAATGTATAAAACCGATAAAGAAATCACACTATAAACATTTTGTATATAATTGTGTAGGTAAATAGAAAAAATAACTAAAAGACTTGACAAAGTGGTTTTCTCCAAGGAGTGGTTCCTGAAGATAGAGAGTGGTACAGTAGTAGCTAAGGTTTGTAATGCTAATTGTATTTTTAAACTTAAATTAATCTATTAGTTTGGTAAAAGTTAAAATAAAAATACACGCAAGTCAACAAATTACCCCTCTCAGAAGTATTCTACAATTTGGATTCTCTCTCTCTTTCTCTCTCTCTCTAGCTTCTGCTTCCTTTCTCTAATTGTAGCTTGAAAGGAATTATTTCTTGTTAAGAAACTTTAGGCATTAAGAAACAAGTGAGCACTATATATTTGTAGTGAGCTGAGTAGTGTACTATTTGTATGTGCATCAGGTAACATTGCAACTGTAATTTCTAAACAGGGTCAGTATTCTTGAGCAAACAGATATGACAGCATGCTTAAAGGATGAAAATCAAACCCAAGGGCATTTTAACAGAAGTCACAGACCTAAAAGTAGAATGAAGATTAGAAGGCCTGGATAAAGGAGTTTCAGATATGAACTTGAGCCTCAGTGTCCTAATCATTCAGGAATCTTACTTTCCTAGCCAAGAATCATCATCAATTTCATCTGACACAAGAGGCAGTCTTCCTCCAGGCAGTGCCAGATAAATGAGGCAGAATGGCACAGATCCAGAGCAGAGCCATGTGAGGCCAACAGTCGGATGGGCAAAGGAAGCCAGGCTGAAAAGAGCCCTTCAGTTTTGATCACTCATTATCCTGACTTAGTGGTTCCTCAGCTGTCTTTGTGACAGCCGGGAGCAGTGACCAGTGGAGCATTCAGTCAACAAATGTTATCATCACTGCAATAATAATCATGTTACCATCCATTATAATACTGTTTGTTCTGAGAGAAGACTCAGAAGGCTTAGGAGTTTGATTTGGGAAAAACCAAGAGGAGAAAAGAGATGTAAGCAGGCCAAGTATGCCAGTAGGGGGTGGAAAACAAGAGGCCACATGGAGTCTAAGACTGGGATAAAGAGATAAAAGAGAAGTGGCAGTGAGGAAAGTGGCACAGCGTATACACGAAGAGCTAGAAACACAGTAGTGTTGAGGGTAGGAGAGGGGTCTTTCTGCCACAGTCACATTATATCTACCCTGCCATGTGTTCATCAAAAGCACAGCCCATTGAAAAGATTTTTGGTTATATAACAGATGCTGTCAAAGTTCCTCCCACATCCTCTCTGATCATCTTACCATATCAGTGCATACCAGCCTGACTTCCAATGGCTGGTATGTACATCTTTGCCAGAGGGTTGATCTGGGGCTGCCAGAAACAGCTTTGTGCCCACCTCCACACACACTCACACAACAGTGTCTGAGAACCAACATTCCTTCAGGGCAGCCTTAAACTGATGGCTGATGGGTATAGAGGTATAAATACCTCAGATACCTAGGTTTTTGGGTGGGTTATGCTGAGATGTGTGTTTTGCTCCATTTCCAAAGCTTCCCAGTGGGAGAAAATTTTAGTTGACAACCATGATAACTGTTTTTTAAAAGGCATCTCTTATTGGCTATCTTTCCTTCCCTATATTACCTCCCCACTCCCAGCCAGTGTTCCTGTACCTTCTTAATAGACTACATACATTTAATTCTTGTCTTACAGTCTGCCTCTGTCGGAACCCAACTAAGACAATCTTCTACTCACTTTCACACATGACCAGTATCAAAAATAGAGTTGTGGTGTATTATGTCTGCTAACTACAGTAGGGGCAAGAACATCCCTGATAACAGAGAAAGGATAACTGGTAACTATAGCTCCTTCTCAAGCTGCACCCCTTTCTATGAAAAAAGTCCTCTTTCTATCTAATGAGATCAGTCGGCACAGGGTAAACAATTGAGGAAATTTAATTCAAACAAAAGGATCTCTAGACATGATGATATACTCAAGGCAGAGTCTCAGGCTGTAAGAGGTAATAAAAATTCATTTTTTATGTAAGATTATATTCTACCCACACAGTTTGGAGCAACATGCTACCTGCCAACCACTGTGTGGTATTTATCATATTATACATAGGAGCAATTACAGAAATAACACTAGCACTACTCTACAGAAGATAAATATCATAATTTATATTATAGGCCTAAGATCTATAATATATTTATTTGTAATAAATAATGAATATCATAGGCCTATGGCATATAATCCCTATTAAGTAGGTAATTGTGTTAATGCCTAGAGTGCCAGTGGAGGGAGCCACTTGCAGGTCTTTCCTTGAGGGCCTGAAAGACCTTTATGGCAGGACAATGCTTGGAAAGTAGAGCCTAACGAACAGTTTCCACCCCTGCTATAAAGGTATCAGAGCCCTTAGAACAATCCCTTAAGCCCTCAGAGTGAGGGTTTTTCAGAATAACAATCTCATTCTGATGAGAGAGAGTTTAGGTGTATCCTTGGCCCAAGAACAGTGTTCATAGCTGAATGGAAAGAGAGATTGGGTTTCTCACAGAAGAATAAACCTCGAAACACCTTCTAGATTGGATCCGTCATCGGAGACCAGACCATGAAAAACTCATTGGAGACCTTTTCCCATGAAAAGGACATTATAAGTAAGAGTAAATAAGTCAAGAGAGTTAATTCTCTAACATGATTCTAAAACCCTCAGAGAACAGTGAAGATCTATCTTAAGACAGAATAAAAATACAGCTACAGCATTTGCTCTCACTTGCGCTCAATGACTGGGTAAATGCAGGAGTGGTTTAGACACATTAAACAGCAGAGGATTTAGTCTCCCAAATAATTTAATAAACATTTATTTAGCATACACATGTAACAGCACAATACTATGCTATGTACAAAAGATATAGTGTTCAGTGATGAAAAGTACCCTGACATGGTACTTACAATGTGCCAGGCACTGTTCTTGTTTATAAGATTCGCACACATGCCTATGAGATTGGTATCATTGTCATCCCCTTTTTGGACATGGGGCACAGAGGTTAAGTGACTTGCCCAAGGCCATGCAACTGGCCAGTGGTAGGCATAGGATTTGAACCCAACCATCCACTGCCTCCCAGTCATAGCCCCTATTGCCCTATTGTCTTGGAGTTTATATTCTTGTGAGCTAAGACGACCTTATATAAGACATTAATCATATTTGCAATGATTTAATTTCAATCATAATCTAGACCTTGTAGGAGGTGTTATATACAGAGTGCCCTGAGCATGTTCACCAACTTATTCATTCCACAAACAGATATTGATTGCATAGTCTGTGCCAGGTTCTGTGGAAGACACTGGCAATTTAATGAGAGTAAAACAGATACCTCCTTTGCTGTCTTGTGGCAGGGGGAAGGGGTGTCAGACATTACTTGAATAATGACACACATTTACATGTGATTACAAAGGTGGCAAATGCTTTGAAGGAAAGTACTGAGAGTTATAAGAGCATATAATGGAGGACTTGACATTTAAAATGAGGTCAAATGAGATCTCAAGGATGAGTAACAGTTATCTTGATGAAGAAAACACATTTCAGGAAGGCATGTGCCAAGGCTCTGAGGTTAGAAAAAAATATCTAAGACACTGAGAGGAGCCGGTGGGGCTGGAGCCAATGAAGGAGGGAGAGAGTGGCATGCAAAGAGCTAGGGGTGGCTGGCAGGGATCACATGAGTTATAGGGCAACCAGGACACTTTTGAAAATGAAAGCAGTGCTGATACTTAAGCCAGGACAAAAGGCATAAACAGGTATTAAACTGGGTGAACTGGGACAGTTGGTGATCTTAATATTGGCCTTGGAAAAATTTCATTTTCTAGCCTAAAAACAGTAAGAAGCTTCAATGATTTTAAATGAAGAGGAAGGGAACATATAATTGTGTTTCGTTATGATTATTATTTTTAATAACACTCTAGCTATAATATGGAGAATAGGTAAGAAGGCAGCAATCATGAATGCAGGGAGACAAATAAGGACATTATAACAACAATCCAGGTGAGAAATTATGGTGGTTTGGATGAGGGTGAAAATAATAGAAATGGAAAGAAGCAAATGGAGCCTAGTGGTGACAAGTAGTAAAATCAATACAATTTGTAGTTTGATTGGATTTCAGAGTAGAGGATGACACAGGAGCAACCTGGAAAACTCTTAACAAGGGTAGAAGTGAGAGAGAAATGGCCAAATAATTAAAAATGAAAGAAATGATCAAACAAAATGGCTGGCCAGGGCCATTTGACTGCCCACAAGGAATTTAAAGGGTTCTAAGAAACCTGCTATCCCAGCATCGGTGGTTACTTTTCACAGCCCCAGCGTTCTCCACCATGGCTCGTGAATACAAGCCAATTCTTGCTTTCTAAACCCATGTGCATAATTCATGAATACAGGTATATCTGGAAGGCCTACAACTAATCAAGTGTCAGGAGCAGGAGCAAGGATGGCAATGTGCTTTTAGAGAGGAAATGTATTTAGAAAATGATTTAGAAGAGAAGGAAGGAACCTGCCTTGTGAAAGAAATAGGTCTTCCAAATAGAAGAAATGGCATAGGTAAAGAAATCCAGTTGGGTTGTGTGTTAAGGGTATGTTAGTGGGTTTCCAAAATTGTTACCATTAATATTTGAGGAAGTCTTTCTTTTTAAAATAAAAGTAAAAAATAAGAAATGACCCCAAAGTAGTTTCCCTTCCAAATTAATCATATTCCCTTTTCTGAACCACTGTCAGATGCCATCTGATGTTGTCCCAACTGAAACAACCAAATTGGAGGAAAAAGCATTCCTTCAAGGAAATCGTACAAAGTGCACTGATTTTTCTTGTGGATAAGTGAAGTCAGATCATAATGTTCTCTTAGCAAGCATACCTCTTTTTTCTTATGGCTGCTAATTTACTTATGTCTGAGGCTGATCAAATAAACTCTGCTTAAAACATCTCTCAAGCAAACTCAACTTGCTTTTATGTTATTGATTTTAATCAAAATGGAAATAATGTGTAATTTGTTATCCCTTCCAAAATTATAATTTTCAGTCTCATTCAATGCAGACATAAGAGTGCAAGTATGAGCAGAAATCTTAATTACTATTGACATTTCTATAATGTCTCTATTTTCATATTCAGCTGCTTTGGGTAAGGCTGACAGTTCATTATTTTTACCAAGAGTTCAAAAGGGGAAAAACAGAGAGTGATGCTTCATAACAATTTGTGTCTACCAGGTAACAGATGAATAATTCAAAGTCAAAGACATTTAGTCTTGGGATTAAATCTGGAGATAAGTTAATCCTATCCTCTTATTTTGAAAACTTAGAGAATAAAGCTCAGAAATCATTGCCCAAAATTGTATGGCAGAGTCAGAATAAGATCTCTGCTTCCAGATACCCAGGCTCCATTCATTCTACCACATTTAATAATTCTAAAACTTTGTTGTGCTTCAAGCCTCATGGAGTGTCTAACAAGCCTCATAGAGTGAGAAGAAATAATGGTTTTTTAAATTAGTATTTTCCAGAAGGAAAATGTTCATCTTTTAATAAGTGTTCAGTTTCTTCTAACATCAATATTCAATCAATGTTCATCTCTTTCAACATGAAACCAACTATAACTTATTTGGCAATTATATTGTACTGAGAAAGACTTTTCTGTAGTGGAATAGAGCTAATTTGATGAAAACTTCACAAATTCAGTCTTAGGTTGCATTCTCATTTAACCATCCCTCAAACTTAAATCAGAGAAACCAACTTTCCCTGAAGCAGTAGAAAATAATAAACAAAGTGTTTATTTATTTTTAAGTACAAAGCTAACCAAAGAAATGGCAAGATTAATTTGTACTTTATTTTGTTTAAAGCTTTTGAAGAGGAATTACATTCATCATGTGTGTTCAAATAAATATCTGTGTCACCTCAGTTCTTCATTGCTGAGAAATAGACCTGGAGCTCCGTAAAGATTTATAGATGAAAATGTATTAATTCAAAACTTCTTTAATATAGGAAATGAATAATAATTGCATCTGGTTTAAAATGTTGTGATATTTCTATTTTATAAGAAACAACATACAAATTATTGGTGACACAAATTACTTCATCTTGAGTTCTGTCAAGATTTCAATCAGTTCCCCTCACAATCAGTTCCCCTTACTCACTAGTTGTTAAATAAATTAGAAATTTCAGTTATGAATTAACTAATTAGCTAATATTTATAAAACATGATCTCAAATCTTCCAAAAAATATCTTAGCTACAACTGTAAACTACCATCCTGTCTCATTCATTTTTGAACATCAAACATCTCAGAAGAGTACCGTCCCTCCCTTGGCTTCCACTTCATTTCAGTCAATTTTTAACCCCTACCTCCATTGAAACTGCACTCTTAAAGGTCACTAATGAATGGCTACACTTCTCTTCAAACTAATCAAACTTTTTGGTCCTTTTTCGATTGTCATTCTTACTGACATTTATCCACAACACTTAACATTACTGATGTTGATATTGTTCCTTGTCATCAAGGAAGCTACACTATCCTGATTTCTTCATTTTATTGAGTCAACAGCACTACTAATCAGAGTAGGGAGCCATGGGGTCTCTCACTTTAAAGAAGGGGAAAACACTAATGGTAATTAGAAATAAAATAAGACAGTACATGTAGAGAGGAATGTGTTATGGTGAGTGAGTCATCGAAGACAAACAAACCGAAGACAGAAAAACAGAGTTAATTAAGGTCCCAGTGGAAGCTGAAACTCTATATGCTCAACACGAGATTTCCCGTCACCCCCTTCAGCAATGCCTTCACATTGATTTTTCAAAACACAAACAAAATAATTAGAAGCAAAGCAATCAGTGGTCTGAAAGAAGTTTAGAAAGAGTTTGTGCCTCAGGCAAAGGATGAGATCGTGAGAGATGAGTGAAGTGCTAAGGAACACCTTGGGCCTGCACACTTGTAATATCTACTGGGAATAACACATACCTGCTTTTTCTCCCTTTGTACTGATAAAGTCAGAGTTGATAAAGTATCATCTGGTTGCATATTTATCTGTTCTGCTCATTGGCCTAGCTGCCTATAAGGAATCTTTGTCTGGAAAAAAAGACAGAAGAGCATTTTCCCAGTCTGGGATCAGAGCAACTGGAGGACCTGTCTTCAGACTGCACTCCCTGTCCTGTAAGCCACCCATCTAGGTTGGGTCAGCCAGAGTGGAGAGAGGCAGAAAAACAGGCAGTCAGCTCTTTTCTCCTCCTCTCCCACCTTCCTTCCATCCTTCAATAATTATTTATTGAGAGCCTAACAAATGCCAATTACTCTGTTAGACACTGAGAGTACAAAAATTAATGAGACTAATAACCTGACTCAAGTAATTTATGATCTAGAGGAAAATGTATATCCTAAAAGCACCTTAAATTCAACACTAAGGACCAAAAAATCATGTATTGTAATCTTCATCACCCCCAACACCTACCCAGCCAAGCCCCTCTTCTTGAGTTTTCTATATCTGTTACAGGCAACCAACACTCACCCAAGCTTGAAACTATAGATTTATTACTCAATTCCTCAAACAACCATCCCTATTCTTCCTTTTCCACTGCTATACCCTTGGTTCAGATCCTCGTTAATTTTCTACTGGACTAGTGTTCTTTCTAGCCTCCTTGCTTCTAGTTTCTCCCCAGTTCAATTCATCCTACCCAAGGCCACCAAATTAATTTTCTTCAAGCACAATGCTAAATTTATCAATCTCCACATCAAAACCATCATAGATTCCACTAAATGTATATCCCACTCCTTCCAGACCAATGATGGTTTTACTTCTAACTGCTTTTGTTATTTGTATTTTTTTTTTTTTAAATTAATGTGATGGCATTACTGAAAAGTGGTGAGTAACAGGGCATCTGGGGTTGAGCATATACAGTTTCAGCTTCCACTGGGACCTTAACTCTGTTTTTCTGTATTTGGTTTGTTTGTCTTCAATGATTTACTCACCAAAACACATTCCCCACTAAATGTACCATCTTATTTTATTTCTAACTACCATTGGTGTTTTCCCCTTCTTTAAAATGAGAGGCCCCATGGTTCCCTATTCTGATTAGTGGTGCTGTTGACTCAACAAAATGAAGAAATCAGGACAGTGTAGCATCCTAGATGACAAGGAGCAATATCAACATCAGTAATGTTAAGTGTTGAGGATAAATGTCAGTAAGAATGACAACTGAAAAAGGACCAAAAAAATTGATTAGTGGCAGGGGAAAGCTAACCATTCATCATTAGTGACCTTGAGACCTACCAGTTGACCCCAATATCTTTACAGCATATTTTCACCATTCCAAATGGCACAATGATGAAATTTTCACCATTTGAAATGGTGAAAATATGCTTTGTTCTCCATCTGTATCAGTGTAGTGGACTAAAGAATGGTACCCAAAAATGTCTATGTCTTAACCCCCAGAACCTGTGAGTATGTTACCTTACATAGTAAAATGGAGTTTGTAGGTGTGATTAAGTTAAGAATCTTGAGATGGAGAGAGTAACATGGATTAGTCAGGTGAGTCCAATGTAATCATAAGAGTCCTAGGCAGAATGTCAGAGACAAGAGAAGAGGATGTGAGGGCAGAAGCAGAATTTGAAGTGAGGCAGCCATGAATCAAGGAATTCCAGCAGCCTCTAGAAACTGGGAGAGACAAAGAAGAGATTATTCCCTGAAGCCTCCAGAAGGAATCAGACCTACTAACATCTTTATTTTACTTCTATAAGATTCATCTAAAACTTCTGATCTCCAGAACTATAAGAGAATAAACTTGTATTGTTTTAAGCCACTAAGTTTGTGGTAATTCATTATAGCAGTGATAGGAGCCTAATCCAATTCATTAGCTATTGTTATATAAAAAACAATGGCAACATCTCAGTTGCATGCAAACATAGGCATTTACTTCTGGTTCACATATCTACATGTATTCTGGGCTCTGCTCATCTTGGATGGGTTCTGCTGGGCTTTGCATTCTGCTATCAGTTCAGTTCACCTCTGCTTCATGCATCTCTCATTCGTCTGGAAATAGAAAGTTGCCCATAAAATATCCTTCTCATGGTGAAAGGCAAGAGCACCAAAGGACAAGCCTAACTAAGCAAGTACATTTCAAGCATTTGCTGACATCACATCTTCTGACATCCCTTTGGTCAAAGCAACTATCACCTGGCCAAACCCAAAATCAATGGGGCAATGAAATATCTTCTGCCTCTAGTGGCAGAAACATTAAACTCTCAAGGCAAGGGTTTGAGATTCAGGGATAGTTTATGTGAATAATAATGCAATATATCCAGTGGTGTGCTGTTAAACCAGATTTCAAAAAACAAGAGCAAAACCCTGATTTGTGGCATTTGCTAATTTCCGTGGTGTAAAAATTCCCACCACCATGGTTGATTTTAAGCTATCAACATGATATCACTGAACACAAAGTTGAGAAGAGATGCATACCATGGGCTCTCACACCCAGTACCAGCTAGCTCCAGCATAGCACTGAATCTATACATCAGTCAAACCAGTCATTACATATTACTCCCTGTATGGTTCCTGCCAGTCTCACTTCTCATGCCATTCTACCCAAGTGAAATTCCTTGACCTTTTATTTTATTTTTATTTTTTAGAGACAGGGTCTAGCTCTGTTGCCCAGGCTGGAATTTAGTGGTGCAATCACAGCTCACTGAATCCTTGAACTCCTGGGCTTAAGCAATCCTCCCACCTCGGCCTCTCAAAGTGCTGGGATTATGAACAAGAGGCTCCATGCCTGGCCCCTTCACCTTTTAAATACCATATTTTACACAAAGTTTCCCTGCTTTCCTAGCTAGGAATAATTCCTCCCTCCTGGCATTTTTATAACACTTCCTTACAGGTATTTCTCATTCATTTTTCTGGAATACTTATTGTGCATATGTTTTTATGGCTCAGTGAATTTCAAAGTACTACAGAGTAGGGACAGTTTCTAATACACCTTGAGATCCTGCAATACTTTGCACAGAGTAGTATTAATAACTAGCTAGTGGATGAATTAATGAATGAGATATAAAATAATTTTTAAAATGTTAACTATGCTTAGTTAAGACAGGTGATGTTCTGGCAGAACAAAGTCGTCTAAAAGAAGTAGGCCAACTAGGAATTACCAAGGAACCGTTAACCTAATCCCAGCAAAATGAGTTTTGTCTTCCTAACCTATTCAGAGCTAAGGATTTGAAAGCCCCCACAAAAGCTAATTCTGACAAAACAAAACATTCCCTTCTCTACCATTAGAAAACAGAAGCTCTAACACCCACAGAGAATTTGGAAGCCCTCAATTACTGAAGCAGTGGAAAATGAGGCTGCTTCATAATCCACAGCAGTTTTGCAGAAATCCTCCATTTTTATTGTCAAGAGGAAACTACAGCTGTTACTACCTGGCAGCTGTCAAGACCTGGGAATTCAAATTGGTAGAACCAGGCTGGTATCATGTGGCAAATACCTTTTTCAATCCTATCATCAAACTCATCCCTGTGAATGAGGCTTTCTTCCAACCTCAGTGCAAAGCACAGAGACGGAGTCTGTTTGGAATTGAGATCATTGCTGAGGCAACCTTACCGTTGTGATTCAAAGACACCCATAGGTAGGGTAAAAAAGTGCACAGGCATTATGGCTGTCCTTTGTTGTGGCACTTATGAAATAAAAAATAAGACTTTCATTTATATTGTTTTTGGTCTTTTATAAAGCCATTGTACACTAATAGAAAGGGGTTTTACAAAAATGAAATGCAGATACAGTCCTCTTTTTCTCAAACAAAGTATATTTGGTGCAGATAGCAAAGCCTTAGTGCAAGCAATATACACAAGGTCTTTCTTCCCTTCTATCATTAATAATCAGGGATAGCTTTTTTGTGTAGGTAGAAAATTTACAGATCTAGACAAATCAATCCTATGGAAAAATATATCCCTCTCTTGGTCTGTCATATCGATAATCTGCCTTCCTGCATAGCTTGAAATGTCCAATATTATAGTAGCTTCTCTGGATCAAACAATAAGACTGGACATTGCTTCAAATGGCTCCAATTAAAACATGTGCTCATTCATTCATTCAGTTAACAACTATTTATTGTTCATCTCCTGTGATCCTGACACATTGTTTGACAGACACTAAAGGATACCAAGATTAATTTTTAAAAATCCCTATTCTTCAGGAGTTAAAGAGTCAAGAAGGGAAAATAGACATAAATAGATAGAGCTTAGGATCCACACATCTGATCAGACACACACATTGAAAATCTGTTATTAAAGAATGAAGCCAGGGTTTAAAGGGAGGCATATTAACAGTGGTGCAGATTCCACTGGATCTTACTCCTACATACTCATTGAAAACCTCGGACTCCTTTAAAATATGTCTTGGAGTTCTCTCGAAGTCCCCATGGTTATCTCACACTTACTCAGGAAGATACGCACTCTGACCAAGAACCACTGTGCCCTGGACCAATGTACCGGAATTTTTGTGGGAGCTGCTCAGTAGTATATCCCTTGTGGATAATATTCTGTTAGGTAAGATCTTGGCTTCTTCAATGTTTTATGGATACTTAAGGATTCCAGTTTTAGTTGCCATCCAAATACTCTGCTCTCTATGGGACTCATACTCATGCAAGGGACAAATCTGAATGTCAAACATGATGCTATACTCAAAATGCCCATGTCCTTGGAATACCTAAGCTATTACTTATTGAGCTACACTTATTGGGCCTATTTTCTTCATCCTTCAAGTTATCTGGGTCACAAGAGGACCTCCACACAAGCTAGGAAGTAATAATCAGATATCTCTTCAAGCTTCTGAAACGCAAGCTGGGACCTTGCTACTCTTATAATATTTAAACAGTATAACTGGTGCAGCCTAGTGGAAGAAGCAGAGAAATCTTCCTTGAAGAAGTCACACTAAGGCTGAGGGCTAACTAATGAAGCAATAATTTTCTAAGTAAAGATGATAATAATGATAGTGTCAGCAATGAAGTAGAAAAAGCAAAGGACTACATTTCACATTAACCACTGCATCACATAAGCTATTATAATTGTCTTTTAGTGCACATATTGGGCGTGTGTCTCATTTCTAGCAAGTATTACACATTATTACCTCACCAATGTAATCAGTGTCAATGGATTGATTCAGTTTGAATGTGCCAATGTGTCATTGTGATGCTTACTTGAATATTTTATATAGACAGCGTGAGTTACAGTAATATCTATGTAAATCATAATTTGTATTAAAATTGAAATGTTTCTCTTAATTATAATACAATTTAATTACTTTTCTCATCTCCAAAAAAGTATAGACAAATTTTTGAGTTTAAAATGAAGGCATACAACTGATACAATATTGAGAGAAGATGCAGAAACTGATACTATGATAGGAACAGGAAAGAAACAAATTGAAAGAAGGTATGTCACAAATTAATGGGAATTGCAACATGCTGCAACAGAGTAAAATGAAATAATTGTGTAAACAATTGAAAAGGTAATGAAGTGGACAATACTAAAACACATCTTCAGCAAATACATAGGGAATTTGATTAAAAATTTGTATCAATAGTCAAAAAAGAATCAATGAAACTGGTCACCTGAAATCAGAAAGAAATGACCAACAACAATTTTTAATTGACTTAAAACTTTGGCCAGATATATAATGGTTTGGATCCTTGCACCAAAAGAAAACCATTTTTAAGTAGAAAACTAATAAGATATCTAATATTTCAGTTGTGGAAATTGTGTTAGAAAATCAGAAGAATAAGACTAAAAATGATATTTTATAAAGTGTAGAAGCTTGCCAGTTATGCCACCAAACAATTGTCCATGGAGTACCAAGGTCTTTCTAACAATTTTAAGGATCAATTCATTCAAAATTTGAAAAACTTTATGTACTTTCCATAGCTTTAGATTAGTCAGGTAATGTAAATGATACTGCCTAAGTAATGTTTTGGGTACATTTTGTCTCAAAAGACTCACAAATTTACCAAAAAAAAAAAAAAAATGATGGTGATTAGTAGCTTAAAAATCAAATTTATGATGTAGATATTTTTGAATATGTTACACCTGTCAAAGAAGAATTCAGTGAGATATGAAAAGCATTAGTTTCCATCATAATAGATGATGCTCCAGCTATGTGAGTTTCAAAAATATGGATTTATTAAATTTTTAAACTAAAGACTGATGTTTCCCTCATTGCTTTGTTCCACTGTATAATACATATTTAAAATATTTGTGCTGAGTTTTCTGAAGCAAACCTAGGAAAAGTGTCATGGATACAGTTATTAAAATCGTTCTGTACACATGCAAATGCTATGAATCATCGGCAGTTTATGGAACTGTTGACAGAAATAGAAGACAATGATCTTCTGTTCTTTGCCAGTGCTTATTGGCTAAGTTGTGAACGGGCTTTGCAAAGATTTATTGTAAAGTACTTTTAAGTCAAGTTTAAGATATTCTTAGAGGAAAGGAATACTTGCCAAATATTCAATAATCAAAGACAAAAATGGCAGGGGGATTGACAGTTTTTCACTGATATCACACTGCACATGAATAAACTAAACTTTTCACATCAGCTTTATTGAGATATAATTCACATACCATACAATTCACCCATTTAAAGGGTATACTTCAATGGGTTTTTAGCATATTCACAGAGTTGTATAGCCATCCCCCATAATCTAATTTTAGAACACTTACTATTCCACACCCATTAGCAGTCACTCCCTATTTCTCCCCAGCTTTCCACTCCACCCAGTTCCTGGCAGTCACCAAGTTATGTTCTATCCCTATAGATTTGCCTATTCTGGACATTCCATATAAATGGAATCATACAATTTGTGGTCCTTTGTTACAGCTTTCTTTCAGTTATTTTAATGCTTTCAAGGTTCATCATGTTGTAGCATATATCAGTATTTCCTTTCTTTTTATTGCTGAATAATATTCTATTATATGGATACACCACATTTTATTTATGGATTCATCAGTTGATGACATTTGTGTTGCTTCCACTTTGGGTCTGTTATAAATAATGCTGCTATGAACATTCATGTACAAGTTCTTGTATAGACATGTTTTCATTTCTCTCTAGATTTTCGGAGTGGAATTGCTGGGTCATATGGTAACTCTATGTTTAACTTTGTGAGGTATTGTAAAACTCTTTTCCAAAGTGGCTACACCATTTTACATTCTTGCCAGCAGTGTATGAGAGTTCCAATTTCTCCACATCCTTGCCAACACTGTTACTATCTGTCTTTTTTACCATAGCCATCCTAGTGGGTGTGAAGTGGTATCTCATTGTAGTTTTGATTTGCATTTCCCTGATGGCTAATGATGTTGAGGAATGAGCTCAACTTGAAGTTCCAAGAAAAAGAAAAGCTTATTTGTAAGCCAAACAGGTATAAGAATTTAGGTTGAAATTGAATCTTTTCAAATAGAAATCACTAATAATGATTTTTCACACTTTTCTAACATGGAAACAATATGCAGAGGATTTAAATTGTAATTGGTAAGTTGGTTGCAAAACAGAACGACTGGAAAAATTTGAAGAATTCTATTTGATAAGAGCTGTTTTTCAATGTATGCAATACCCCTTTAAACTTCTTAACCATACTGAGGTGAAACAAGACTTTGGGAATATACACTGATACCCTTTTTATTCAAAGTCAAAACAATTCTCCTCAAAACAATAAATCATTTGTCAATGTGGATGCAAATATTAAAGGAATATGATTTTCAGTACTTGATTTAGTTTATTGGAAAACTTTGAAGTATGTTTGAAAACCCTTGGATATGTGAACCAACTTTTTCAACTGAAAATTATATGAAATCTAGATTCAGATCAAGTGTTCTCAGTGAAAATGTAGTACACAAAAAGAGATATGCTGTAAGTTTTTTAAAAAAATGTTTTCAAAGACTCAACACTAAAAAAGAATGTAAATATTTCAATAATATATGTTTCATTTTTATGACGTTTTGAAATGATAATATTTGGATATATTGGTTAAATAAATTATGCTATTTAAATTAATTTGACCTGTTTTCTTTTCCTCTTTATAATGATTAATTTCAGTGTTTGATCTATGTAGCTAAGGAAGACACTAGGAGCAAAATTCTGTGTATAAAAAACTACAATGAACAGAAACAGAAACAGTAGAGCAGGCCTTTTATCATGAAGATAGGTTATCAAAACTTGTTTGTACCTGCTGATTCACTGTTTGCTTATGCTTAGTGTAGCCCCAAATAGAGAAATCCTAATGAAGGCTAAAAGTGAGTAAAATCTTTTTTTTTTTTTTTTTTTTTTTTTTTTTTTTTGGGTGGTCTTTTTTTTTCCCCCGGCTTGGTGTCCGTGGGTGGGTTTTT
>NC_045456.1:2773128-2802545 GCF_002776525.5 Piliocolobus tephrosceles
CCCAGCTAGTTTTTTGTATTTTTTAGTAGAGACGGGATTTCACCATGTTAGCCAGGATGGTCTCCATGTCCTGACCTCGTGATCCGCCCGTCTCGGCCTCCCAAAGTGCTGGGATTACAGGCTTGAGCCACCGTGCCCGGCCTGAAGTGAGTAAAATCTTAACTAGTAAGAGAGGACTTAAGACCAATTTAAGTTGTGATGCCTTAATGCTTTTGAAAATTCCCAGCCATCTACATATTTCTTGATTCTCCAGGATACCAGATCATGGTTGAGATATGTAGACAATTATTGAAGCAAATCTTTTTAAGTAACTAAGGGATACATAAGATGAGTGTGTGTGATTATTCTCATGTTGTAGCCAGCAGGATGTAACTGAGAGGACTGAATGGGAACGCTTACTACAGACAACAATTTAGAAATTTTAGTGCAGGAGCAACTTGATTGTTAAATGAAAGATTACAAAATAGGTAATGCTATCATTTGAATATTCATCCTCTCCAAACTCATGTTGAAATTTAATTCCCAATGTGGCAGCATTTAGAGGTGGGATCTTTAAGAGGTGACTGGGTCATAAGGGCTCTTAATTTGTTAATGGGATTAATGGGTTATCATGGAATTTGGACTGATATTTTTTTATAAGAGGAAAGATTTAAACCAGCACACTCCCCACCTCACCGTGTGATGTCCCACAGGGCTTCCAGCCTCTGAAGAGAGTCCCTACCAGCAAGAAGGCTCTCACCAGATGTGGCCCTTTGACCTTGGATTTCTCAGCCTTCAAAACTGTAAGAAATAAATTTCTTTTCTTTATAAATTACCTGTTTTCAGGTATTCTATTGTAAGCAACAGAAAACAGACTAAGACAGTCAGCAAACAATTGTCCCCTTTTAGTAACATATACGCTACTCTTAAGTATATATTTTAAATTATGTATATAAAACACACATACATATATAATATACATATGTAATAATGAGTAACACAACATTTGTAATATTAACAGTGATTATTTCTGGGAAGCAGAACTACAGGTGATTTTTATGCTTTTCTTTTTGCTTGACTGGTTAATAAATTACCTACAATGAGCATGTATCCCTTTTGTACTAAGAAAAGTCTTTTTAAAAGTATTCTAAAGACCTCCTACCTATGTAATTGAAAACTGCAGTCTTCTGAATAGAGCATAACCAGAAATGGAAGAAATTACAAAGAATAAACAATCATCACCTTCCCTTAACACACAACATAAAAATGAAAAGGACTTCCAACAAATGAAGTCTCAGTGAAATTCTCCACTTTGACTCAGCAGAAAAGCACATATTTTCTCTTTGTTGCTCAGCTTAAGATGCCTGATCCCAGGCTCACTGAAGCGAGGTGATACCAGACTCTCCCAGGCTCACCCAGGACACGGTTTTCGTGTAGTGCAGTGTAGCAGGTAAGGTTAAGCTTTGTGGGTCACCCCCAACTACCTCTGCTTAGGAGAACACATGAAAACTCCATTAACAAATTCTAAAAGTTTCCTACTGGGCGCTGATTTTAAACATTACTCATTCTCTAAAAACCGCAAGCAGAATGGATTTCTTTGGACAAGTAAAATACACAGAAAATGCACTAAGGTCAGAGGTAGGTGTGGGATTCAGTTTAAGTATCTGAAAATTTTAGATTTCTGTGACCCATTGTCCAAGTAAGCCTTTTGATTATCAAACTCTTCTCTCTTGCTTCCAAAGCTGCCCTGCTCAGTTCTGCTCTCAAAGGTATCAAGAGCTAGTACTTGGTACATTTCTGCTTGGTCAGATGCTCCCTGTTATACTTTGCCAACAAGAGCACACTAGGAAGGCTGTGAGAATAGAAGAAGGAGAAGGGACTTGCTCATCCACATTTGCTTACTGTTTCTGTCAGTGTCACCCCAGCAAGGATTTTTCACCCTGGCAGTGACATTTGCTCCCTCAGAGATATCAACACCAGCTGAGCAGCACCTCCTCTTCCAAGTTATTAACTTTTAACCATTTCAAGCTCTTTCCTGTGTTCCCCAGTCCTAGGGGTAGAGCAACTTGCAGCAGTTACAACCTCTGAAATATCTCAGTGTCCCCATTTTGCCTTTCTGGATCTCCAATACCAGGCTAACAATTTATTATACCAAGTTGTCTCTGTTAAAACAGCTAATGTGATTTCTGCCTCCCAACTAGACCTGACAGATACAGTCAGACAATTGAGTCTCAAAAAGGTGAAGGGTACATTATTATTATGACATATTAGGCAACTGTCCTCCCTCCTAACAGCTGAGCTCATAATCGAGGAGACCAGACAAATACAGTTGTCCTTTGCTATCCATGGGGATGGTTTCCAGGACCCCTGCAGATACCAAAATCCTCAGATGCTCAAGTCCATTGTCTAAAATGGTGTCATATTTGCATATAGCCTACTGACATCCCCCTGTATACTCTAAATCACCTCTAGATTACTTGTAATATCGAATACATTGTAAATGCCAGGTAAGTAGTTGTTATACTGTATTGTTTTTCATTTGTATTATTTTTTATTGTTGTATTATTATTTTTCTTTCTTTTTTCAACTTTTATGTTAGATTCAGGGGGGCACATGTGCAGCTTTGTAATGTGGGTATATTGCATGATGCTGAGGTTTGGGATATGAATGATCCTATCACCCCGGTACTGAGAATAGTATCCAAAAGGTAAGTTTTCAGCCCTTAACCTCCCTCCTTCCCCATTCTATCAGCCTCCAGTGTCTATTGTTGCCAACTTTATATCCATGAATACCCAATATTTAGTTTCCACATACAAGTGAGAAGATGCAGCATTTTGTTTCCTTTTCTTGCGTTAATTCACTTCAGATAATGGCTTCCAGCTGCATTCATGTTGTTGCAAAGGATATGAGTTTGTTCATTTTTATGGCTATGTAGTATGCCATGGCATATATGTACCACATTTTCTTTATTATTATTTTTCATTGGTTTGATTTCAAGTATTTTTGACCAGAATTTTGTTGAATCCACAGATGCAGAACCCATGGATACAGAGGGTTAACCATAACTGAAGCCATATGGATTCACAACACATACATATTACTAAGAATGGCTACACAAACATTTTAAGAATAGGGGCCAGCTTGGCTGGGTGCAGTGGCTCACACCTGTAATCCCAGCACTTTGGGAGCCAAGGTGGGCGGATTACCTGAGGTCACAAGTTTGAGACCAGCCTGGCCAACATGGTGAAACCCTGTCTCTAATAAAAATACAAAAATTAGCTGGGTGTGGTGGCATGCGCACCTGTAATCCCAGCTACTCAGGATGCTGAGGTAGGAGAATCGCTTGGACCCTGGAGGCAGAGGTTGCAGTGAGCCGAGATTGCGCCACTGCACTCCAGCCTAGGAGACAGAGTGAGAGTCCATCTCAAAAAAAAAAAAAAAAAATAGAATAGGGCCAGCTGTGGCTGGAATAATCTAAGCCACACAGCCAGTTCATGAGAAACTTCAGGAAGAAAATTAATTTAGGGAATGAGTAACATAATCTTTCAGGGAAGAGGAGGAGGAAGGAAGAAGGTCATTTCTGGTGTAGGCAATGGTATTTGCATAGGCTCTAATGGTGGAACAAATGAGTACATGGGAACTAGGACAGTAGCTCTTCATCATCAAGCTGCTCCTCAGCACTTAGAACAAAGCCTAGAACAACAGAGATGATCAATAAATATTTGGTTAATTACTGAACTCAAAGATTGAGCCAGTTTGTTTTGTTGGTGCAGAGAAGTTGAGTAATCTTGCCTTTTTAAGTCTTACTTGTGTGTGGCAATTCAGAAATATAGCAGGTTCATAATAATAGGAGCCAGGATTACAGAAGAAGGTATACTTTTTCTCCTGCTTTGGGAAATGTGGTAGGGAAATGGGAAGCTTGGAGACAGCCAGGAGCTATCTCCTGAGTGCAAGCAACCTCTGGACTTCAGCACTAACTACAGAGTTGGTAAGGAAATGTAAAAAGGGGAAAATAGAAGAATCTTTAGTACCTGGATATCAATATAAGCACAAAGGAAAAGAGAAAAAGCTATTACTCTAGTCTTACGAATCTGAGAAGGGAGAAAAACTGCATATGAGTCATCCAAGCTCAGTTTTTAGATTAACATGTTGGTAGAATGTTCAAATAAAAATTGCCTATGGTCAGGAGGGGAAAATAATACTAAAAGCAAAAGTCAGGCATGGTGGTGCTTGCCTGTAATCCCACTACTCAGGAGACAGAGACAGGAGGATTGCTTGAGTCCAGGAGTTCGAGGTTGCTGTGAGCCATGATTGTGCCACTGCACTCCAGCCTGGGCAACAGAGAAAGACCCCATCTCTAATAAAAGAATGAGAGAGAGGAAGGAAGGAAGGAAGGAAGGAAGGAAGGAAGGAAGGAAGGAAGGGAGGGAAAAGAGAGGGAAAGAGAGAAAGAGAAGAAAGAAAGAAGAAAGAAGGAAAAAGAAAAGAAAGAAAGAAAGAAAGAAAGAAAAGAAAAGAAAAGAAAGAAAGAATATATATGTGTGTGTGTATATATATATATACACACACATATACCAACTGAGTGAATAGATGGCCAGTAGTATAAAGAAAGGAGACCCCCAAAACAGAAGACACAACTCATGTACCCAGAGGACTAATACAATTTATAATGACCAGTTATTCTGTTTGTAAACTGGGAACAAACAAACAAAACTTGTGTTTAATCCAAAGCTTGAGTGATTTAGATTAAAATTAACATTTGCTGACAATGAGAGAGGTTACAAAATCTCCTTCTCTAGACTTCCCTTGAAATGAAATTGATTCTCATGTGTCTGGAGTGGCTGTGACTGTGAACCTGAATAAACTTGTTAAAATAAAATTTATTGTTTAAGTTCCTTTCCAGCATTATGATTTCCTAGAAGGACTTTTAGTGGTTGGTTAATTTGCTCAAAGTCACGTACAACAGGAGCCAAATGGAAATCAATTCACCAAGTCTAAAGTGGATTTCATCTCAAATGGTCATGTCATGTATATCTCCTTCAAAAAATAATCAATGGAAGTGCAGCCTTTTGAATGTCTGGAGCTTCCCACTGCGATGCCCTATACAGGACTGTCCTCAACCATCTCTGACTATTCTCACCAACTTGGAGCAGCAGAAAGAATGGACAGTTAAGATTGAGGAGACAGATGCCAACCAGCTTACTTTTCTTAAAATGACTAAAATTTGATATTTTCTGCCATTTCCAGTCAACAAAATGCAAATTCCCAACAATAATAATAATAATAAGAGTGAACATTTCTGAACCGTGACACTACTCCATGGAAGTCCCATGAAAACATTTTTTAGACATCATTTTATTTAATCTTCACAGTAGCCTACTGAGATAGATACTATCTACTATAGGTTGAACTGCGAAACCCCTTTCCCCAAAAATGCGTATGTTGAAGTCTTAAAACCCAGCACCTCGGAATGTGACCTGATTTGGAAGTAGGGTTGTTGCAGATATAATTAGTTAAGATGAGTCATACTAAAGTAGGACAGGCCCCTAATCCAATATGACTTGTGTTATTATTATAAAAAGAACACTGTATGAAGAGATAGACACATATACATATTCTAGTAGAAGAGTATGAATTTTTTCTGTGATATGAAAAGATTATTTACATTATCCCTAATTCACACAGCAAAATGCATCCTTTCATTTCCAGTGGAGTACAGTTACTAAAATTAAAAAATCATGGTGACCTCTTGTTACGGTTTGAATATATCTCCCTAAGTTCAAAGTTTCAAAGTGTTGGAAACTTAATACCCAAAGCAGCAGTGATGAGAGGGTGGGGCCTTTAAGAGGTAATTAGGTCATGGGGGCTCCACCCTGGTGAATGGATTAATGTCTTTATTGAGGGAGTGGATGATTTATTGAGGGAGTGGCTTTGTTATAAAGGGGAGCTTCCAGAACTGTGAGCCAAATAAGCTTCTTTTCTTCATAGATTACTCGGTCTGTGGTATTCTGTTATAGCAACAGAAAATGGACAAGATACCCACTATACTATCTCCAGCATATACACACAAAACTTGGTTTTGAAGATTCTAGTTTGTAGTTCTAATTGGAAATTGTTGCTACTATATTTGGTAAGAAATTAGCTTTGTAGTTAAGAAAACAAAGGTTTTGTTTGGGATTATTTGGGAAGCTGGGTTTTCAGACTCCTTTTCACTGTTTTCTAATGACTAGCCATCCTAGAACTGCACTGGACTTCCCGCTGCCTCACACACATCTGGTGTTTTCTAATGCAGAGGGGAAGGCAAAGAAAACAGGCCTTTTGTTAACAGAGGAAGTTTTCCATTTTCATTGAAGGGCAGCATCCAAACAGGAGAGAGAAAAATGAAATACTACTGGGCTTATCTTCCAAATGCACCTGTTTGTGACAATGCAGTGAATGTCAAGTCGGCTGTATTTAACTGGAAACAGAATCCCCTTTGAGAAGCATACTGAGATCTTGCAGAGGTAGAGAGAAAAGAAAATCCAGGCTGGTTCAATAACTTAGAAAAGTGCATTGATATTGGCTTATTGTACTTACCATGAGATCAAAATCAGGAGTTTTAGCAACCTCGCTCACAAGGAATACATCTTGAACAAAACTCTATGTTTTCATACTGTCACATTTCAAAATCCCTTGGCCTCACCCTTTTGTCAATCCCAGAACAACATAATTATTAGGGTCAGCTTACTGACCACATCCTAATTCAGAAATGCTTGTTCTCTGAGGTCTCTACTTACCTTCTGTTCACAAGCTCTTGATATATTACAATATTTAGGACTCAGTACATACCCAGCACATAAGTGGGGTAGTATCTGGGTATGATTCAAGATTTCAAAACCAAGTATTTCATGCCCATCCTTTTCCATCAGCATATTGGACATCAATATATTGAATAAGTTCTAAAATTCATATATAACATACTAACAAGGGAGTGGAGAAGAGGGAGATAAAAGCAAAAGTGCAAGTTTTCCTGAGCATACCTATTTAACTGGCGTATTAGTAAAGGTAGCTCTCTAACAAATGAATCTTAACATTTCAATGGTATAACATCCTAAAATTTAGTTCTCGTTGACCCAGCAGCCCAATATGATTGTTCCTCCTAGGCAGAAGAGGGCACTACTCCTGCAGTCATTCAGGAACCAGGATGATATAGACCCTGACAGATTTACATATGGCTTTTAAGGTCCTTGAATATCAACATCCAGCCAGTAGACAAGGGGTAGGGATGCGAAGAGAGAGAGAGAGAGGAGGTTTTGATGATCAGACCTTGATATAATTTGGCTCTGTATCCCCACCCAAATCTCACCTTGAAATGTAATAATCCCCATATGTCAAGGGCTGGCCAAGGTGGGGATACTTGAATAATGGGGGCGGTTTCCTTCATGCTGTTCTCGTGATAGTGAGTTATCATGAGATCTGATGGTTTAATAAGGGGCTTCCCCCTTTGCTCGGCACTCATTCTCTCTCCTGCAGCCCTGTGAAGAGGTGCCTTCTACCATGATTGTAAGTTTCCTGAGTCCTCCTCAGTCATGCAGAACTGTGAGTCAATTAAACCTCTCTCCTTTATAAATTACCCAGTCTCGGATATTTCTTCATAGCAGCATGAGAACAGACTAATACAGGCCTGGTACAGTGACATATATTCCATGGCTTTAAATCATCACATGGCAACACATGACTGCAAGCGAGGATAGGAAATTAGTATTTGTGCTCAAAATATAAAAATAGAGGAAGGAGGAAGAGAAAGAGGCAGCCACAGGGAGAGAGAGAACAAAGCTGTTGATCAAGCAGCAGTGTCACAATTGACCAAAAAATGCAGATGATAAATGTGTGTCTAATCCAGGAAAGCAATATAAAACAAAAATTAAGCATTGCACACTGACTTGAAATCCCCACTCCTGAAGCACAGAGTATAAAATAGCACTCTTGTATCAGTTAGCTATTGCTGCATAACATACCATTCCAAAACTGAGTGACTTGAAAGAACATTCACTTTATTATTACAACTTACATAATAAAGGATAGGTCATGAGTCATCTGATCTTGCCTGGACTTGCTCATGCATCTGCAAGTTGACTGGTCTGCTCATATGTCTGCAGGTCATCTGGAGACTCTATTCTAGAATGCACTAGGCTAGGAACCTTAGGGGAGAGCTCTGTTTCATGTATCTCTCATCTACCTCTTGGGACCAATGAGATGTCCTGAGTGTATTTTTCTCACATTGATGACAGAAGTACAAAAGAGCTAGTAAAAACACAGAAAGCCTCTGGGGGGCTCAAGCTCAGAACTAGCACACCATAATTCCTATCTCATTCTATTGACTAATGCAAGTCACGTGACTGAGTCGAGCTTCAAAGAGTAGGGAAAGAGACTGTCTCTTTAATAGGAGGAACAGCAAAGGTATGAGTAAAGGACATGGATACAGAAAGAGGTGAAGAACGGAGCCATTAATGTAATCTACCACATCTCCCAATTTCAACTAAAAGTACCCTAACTGAGATTATCTCAAAGGATGCATTGATGGTTATGTTTCTGATGAGAATTAGTCAATTGACTTCTAATCACTCCCAATATGCAGTCTTCACAGTAGACATACAAATAGGAAAAAAACAACTGGTGGGGAGTCAAAGCTGCCTGTTTATTGGTAAGCATTAGTCATCCATGCTAACAGAAGTGATTGTGCAAATGATGTTGCTGGTTCAATTCTAATTAGCAAAGAACATTTTAAAGATAGGCTTACTTTTAACTCACCCGCAACTTAAAGAAAAGGCTTTCTCTCATGGGAGAAAAGTTTCCTTAAGCAATTGCCACTACTGGGGTGGGAGTGAAGCAGTGTGATAATTAATTTTGTGTCAACTTGACTGGGCCATAGGGTACCCAGACATTTTGTCAAACATTATTCTGGATATGCCTGTGAGGGTGCTTTTGGATAAGATTATCTTAATCAGTAGGCTGAGAAAGGCAGATTGCTCTTTCTAACGTGAGTGGACCTCATTCAAGCAGTCGAAGACCTAAATAGAACAAAAAGTCAGAGTAAGAGGAAACTTCCCAGCAAGTTCAGCTGGGACATTGGTCTTTTCCTGCCTTTGGACTTAAACTGAAAAATCAACTCCTCTTGAGTCTTGAGCCTGCTAGCTTTTGAACTAGAACTTATACTGTGGGCTCTCCTGGGTCTCCAGCTTGCTGCCTACAGATCTTGGGACTTCTCAGTCTCCATAATCACATGAGTAAATTCCCTATAGTCAATCAATCAATCAATCAATCACCTCTTGGTTCTGTTTCTCTGGAAATCCATGACTAATAAAAGCAGCAAGAAGTCAGATTCAATTGCAACTTCAGCATCCTCTGAAAGGTGCCAAGGAAATCTAAACAATACCCATGAAAAGTAAAGCTCCAGTTTGTTTTTCCCACTTGTCTAGCTTCAAAGCACCAGCAGCTATTAACATTGATCTGTCCAGACTGCATTTATAAAAATCTGTAAACAGATCAGAGGGGAAATTCAATTAGACTGTAATTTCGCAGTACTCTGAAGAACATTAGCTGGCAAGAACACTCAGGAGGGCCAATTAGAACCATCATGGCCTATCTGGTCATAGAATACAAACATGTTCTCTCTCCTTCACAAGACTTGAAGTGCTACTTGGGTAGTGCACGTCTCATTTGGAGAGTTAGTGTTGCTTATGTCTAGAGTTACTGATTACACATGAAGATTAGGAAATGCCTAAAGTAATGCTGTTAGCAGAACTGGACTGGAGAATAAAGCCAACTGAGTGATGCAGCTAGGATTAGTGTCAGAAAGCTGGTAATATGAACTTCAACAGAGAAAGTGAGCTGTGCTTTGTTGATGGCCATTGAGAGAAGGAAAACTAGCCAGACAAAAGCAACAGGGCCAATAGCTCTCAAGAAAAGGAGAGCCCATCCTCATCTAGCCCAAGTTCAGGGTCAGTTTCTAAAACTCCAGGTTATAAAGGGAAAGGGACATTAACTCATCATGTATTATGTCATATTTGTAATATCCCTCCCTATTTTACAAATAAGTAAACTGAGACTCAGAGAAGTTAAAGAAATTGCCCAAGATCACATCAGTAGAAAGTGAGTCCCCTGGGATTCTGATCCAGGTCCATCTGAATCCAAAGTCCATGTTCTTTCCACTACATGACACATCTTTGTGTCTAAGGAAATGAGTGAGATAAAATGAGACTAGGAGAGGCTTAGACCAAGCAAGGGAGTGAGAACTCTTGCACTGCATCAAGGGAAAATATCCTTAATTAAAAGAAAGTGTGGTTGTCAGCAAAAGCTGAAGGAAAGTATAAGAGACAGAAAAGGAGCCTGCTTATGATGAAATAAGGAAGTCCAGGAAACACTGAGGAACTGCAACACAAGAGCCACATTCTGGGGTGATCCTCGTTAGGAAGCACGGGGTCAGAGAGAGGCAGCTAATTGGGAAGATGAAGAAACACACTGAATTTGGAGGAATTCACCAAGGATAGTGGCCCTGTGTCTACTACGCTCCATGGTTGAGAGAACTTGGAAATGTGACATGATGTAGCAAGCTTGGAGTTGACAAAGGTGGGACTGATGGTCTGGGTTGGCCTCCAGAAAGACTTAACTTTTACTCCAGAGACCCAGAAACAAGCAGACCACAGTGCTGCTCAACATCTGGATCCAGATCCTGATTTTCCAAGAATCATGTTTTGTCTTTCTGGAATGTGCCTAAATCTCTTTCACCTCATGCTTTAGTCAGATGGGACTCTTTGTTTTTTGAAATGTCAAGCCTTTAAGCATGTTGCTCCCTCTACCACAACTGTCATTCTCCCTTCCTCACTCCCAACCCCAGCTCCAACACTGATTTAAAACTCAGCATAACCTACTTCTTGGGGTGAACCTAAGACATGTCATTCAGATTCTCCTTCAAAGAAGCACTCATTGCCTCAGCTCCTGGGAGCACTTTCATACTAGCCTTTGGCTGGCAGCCCCTTCAGGTCCTGCTTCACAAGAAGAGAGCCCCCTTGCCCAAGTTCATGCTCCTTCCTGCAGTGGCCTATATCCAATGACTGATTAGTGCTGGACTATTGAAGCCTGGCCGTAACTGGGACAACCATGACAAATCCTATATCCTCCAGACCTCCTCATGGAGTTTGCCACAGCTTCCAGCATTGCAGTGAACTTCTCTTTTACCCACATCTGCTTCCTTTCCCTCCCTTCCACAAGTGTTGATCCCATAGGCACTCTTTAACAACCTGCCTACTAAACTCCATCTCAGGGTCTGCTTCTCCAGGAACGCAATCTGTGACACTTCTGGCCCTAAACCTCTATAGGCACAAGAGTTGTCAAATTGATTGGATTTCTGGAAGACTAGAAAGCTATTTAAATGTTTTGATAAACTTGTGAATGAGTGCTCTTCCCCTCATTTGTCACAAGTTCATCAAAACATTTAAACAGCTTGCTAATCCACTAGAAACCCAATAAATTTAAGAACTCCTGTGCCCATATGGGTTTAGTCAGGAAAACAGCAGCACCACATTATTACAAGTAAGAAGTTTAACATAAAAATCAGGACTCATATGAACATGGGAGAAGTTGGAGGAGTGAAGGTACAGAAGGGGCCATAGCCAGAGGATGGAAGGTTTAAGGACTTCACCAGAAGCATTGAAGTGGGCCAAGAAGCAGAAAGTGAGGAAATCCAAGAAGCCACTATTCTGGCCACCAAACTAGGAGCTTGAAGAGAGATCTTTGAAGCTGCTGAATCAGCAAAACCCACTGCATTTCACAAAGCTGCTGTATGTTAGCTCTACAATTATACCTTGTATTTCCACCTTCCAAATTTTACAAAAATACCTGTCATCGGCAAAATTCAATCCAGAATTGCACAGGAAAGAATTTTCTGGGAAATATAGTTCCCAGCCTTAGATGGCAATAGTGCTGGGACAAGTTGACACAGAAAATCCAGCAAACTCCCCAACCAATTAGGCTTATCTGTCCAAATCTATGAGTCATGGTCTGATCTCTTTATCTCTCCCCACTTCAGGTGGCTTCAATGCCCTTCTGTTCTCTACATAAGCCTGTTTCTGAGAAGAACCTCTGGGAAAAATAGGCATATCTGTTCTCTCCATGTACAATAGCTTTGGCTCAACCCACTATGATCAATGTTTATGGAAAAGAGACAAAAGCCTGCAAGTGGGCTTAGGAGTGGCAGACTTTAGAGGAACTAGGAATAATATGTGGCATATGGTCAGCTTTCCTGCCTTTAGACTTAATTATCCATTATAATGAGCACCTATCAATCCAGGCACACCCTACAATTGTTGCCACCATGATGCAGAATTTATTCTCTGGTATCCGAGTCAGAAAGCAAAGTAGCTCCTATGAAAACAGCCTGAAGTCCAATCCACATAAGCTTCATCCACATGAGCCTTTACCCACATTGAAGAAGGCAAACCTCAAGGCTTCTTTTGCATCATTACTATCTCTGAGGCCTTGCAGATGGGTAATGTGGAGACTATAAAACACAATTTGCTAAAATTATAACCTTACTAACTCTCTGTCCATTTGGGAAGGGGACAGATTAGCAAATGGTGCACTAAGTGGATTTTAACTCCATATATTACTGGTCCCCTGAGAACTTCTTTTTTTAAAGTTCTTCTGGGAAACAAGAATATCAGCTCTATCTGCAAAACTGAATAAAACTAAAAAAGAGGTGGTGGCAGCCTCCTTCAGTTTTCTTTCTTTTTAAATATTAAGTCACATATTCAGTGGTGGGTTTTGTTGTGTTGTATTTTCATTTTTAACTGTGCCTCAGAACCTTGCTACTCCAAGTGTGATCCTTGGACCAGCAATATCAGTATCACCTGGAAGCATGTAGCAATATAAAATCTCAGGTTCCACCCAGGACCTGCTAAATCAGAATCTGCATTTTAACATAATGACCAAGTGATTCATATGCCCTAGGAAGTAAAACTGACGGCAACAAGTAAAGTTATTAGATTTTCATATACTCAATGGCTTGCTAACAGAGATTATTTATACCACATGGTATCCGTGCTCTAAGCCAGGGGTTTTTACTCTATGGGAGAGCAGGTGAATCCTTTGCTTTGAAACATGAGCTTAGCTGTCTTGGGAACTCTTGTGATTCCATGACCCCCAACTGAAAGGCCTGATTTTTATAACTGAGGGAAATGTGACAACTTTCCCATATTCAAAATGCTTTCACTGAACTTTGGCCCTTCCCTTCTACTTTTCGTGCTTCAGGGAAAGTCAAGGCCATTTGATTTTTCAGGAGTGGTCTATGAATGATCCCTGCATGGTCTGAGAAATCCAGAGTCCTGGAGGAAATTTCCATGTCTAGATTTAGATAATAATCACTACAGCATGTGTTCACAGTGCTGTGCTCATACCATTTTCATGCACACCTGCTCCTGGTGGGCGTGCTTTTCCTCTCAACAGCCAGCACCTGTGTGTCTTTTGTTGGCCAGCAGCCCTCCGGCTGTCATAACCTGCTCTGCCTGTGTGCATGGAAACCCAGAAATGCCTGAGAATTTACATCCCTCATCCACAGCCCTCTAACTCATGTCTGACTAGTGGAGAGAACAAATATACTCCAGCTCCCTTGCTCACTGGATAGAAAACTCTGAAGTGTATCTACACTGTTTCCAGAACCTTGCCTGTGGTATATTACTTGATAGCATACACTTGCTTGACATCCTTCCCTTCCTTGTCCTGCTTCTTTGGTGGTTGTTCCTAGAAACAGTTTCTACTAAATCACTTTTACATGAAGCCTTGCCTCGGGCTCTGCTTCTTGGGAACCCAACCTAAGATGGTCACTTTTTTGGCCTCCCCTATTGTATACTATGGTTTGTAATTTGAGATGAAATTTATTATTTCTATGTACTTATCAAATATCCTCTCTGTAACAGGCACTGAACTAGGGGTGGAAATATGGTAGTGATCAGGAGGGATATGGTTCCTGCCTTCAAGGAGCTTACACCTAGGCAGAGAAAAGACTCTGAAGTCTGATGAAGCTGATGATCAACTATATGATGTTATTATGCATAAGATAAAGACAAATTTATCTCACAGGAGTAGCTCAGCTTTTCTTCCTATTAAGACCTGAGAAAAATGACTTCCCTGGGGCCTCAAACAGGAGACACAGCATTTTAATTGTATACATAAAACGTAAAATTTATATCTATGCTTTTAGTGATTAAGTCAACAAATTTTTTTGAGTACCTACCTTCAGGCACTATGGAAATAAAATGAGTAAGGCATAATTCCTTGCTTCAAGGAGATAACTCACTAAGAGAGGAAAGTCAGATTCACAAAGAAATCAGTATAAAACAATCTGGTAAATGTCGTTGTCAAAATATGTCCAGTATGTTTGAGGAACACAGAGAAGTAATTACTCTTGTGAGGGTGCCAGAGAGAGGTAGTAACACTTGAGTGAACCTGTAAAGGCAGAGGTTTGTTAGGCAAAGTCACTGCAGACAGAAAGGACAAAGGTAAGGCTAGGTGGGGTAAATTGCCCTGAGATCCAAGCATGAAGTACAAGGTGAGAAGTGAGAAGAAATGAAGGTAGAGATGTAGACAAAGGGAGATAACACAGGGCCTTGAGCGACATGTTAAAACACTTGGATATCTTTGGAGGCGATCTGTTAGAAGGTTAATTTTAGGCATGTGAGGAACAATAGACATAGATTTCCATTTGAGACCAACCACCCTGCCAACATCTTAGATGACTCCAATTTAAGAAAGATCATTCAGGAGACTTATAATAATCTAGGTTTGAGATCATGTGGGCCTGATTGAAAGATAAGGAGGAAGAGATGGATTTGAGAAATATTTAGAAAGCAAATCATTACAGCTGAAAAGCAGTATGGTTTACCTCAAAATATGTGATATAGAGGCATTACTGTTCAAAATAGAACACAAACATTGGCCCTGGGTGCACCTGAGCTCTCATATTGAATGATACATGGCATACACAGAATTTTCTCAAAACTTGGGAAGTCTGCTAGACTTGTATTCACAGATGAACCTAGAAGCACAGCCCAAGGCAGGTATTGGAGATAAGAGACATCTGGGGCCAGATTTGTGAGCAGGCCTCCACTCCCTGATGAAAGAAAAGGCGCCTGGAAAAGGCCACCCCAAACAAGAAATAAGATCAAGGCAGCTGAAATAACATAAAGTGAGCAAGTGTTGAAAAGTTCAGAAAATAACATGTTGAAATAAAGATTATTTTTCCCAAAATTACTGCTAATGCATTTGCACTCTGAATGACCTTATTTAAAACAAAGATTTTTAAAGCAGCCAGATTGCCCTCCAACTAGAAGGCAAGATGAAGAGACATAATTTCCTATCCCTCTGCCCTTAGCAGGTGGGTACTGAGAAATATTCAGATTTGCAAATTGATTTTTCCCCCACCTATTAGTCATCAGTGCTAACACTTTCCTGTAGCATCTTAACGTCATACTAAATTCGACAGAACCAAGGAGTTAGAGTAGTGATTCTCAACCTTCACTGCACAGTTGAATCACCTGAGAGCTACAAAAAATAAAATACTAATGCCTGTAGCCCAACCTCACAGATTCCAATTTAATTGACCTGGCTTTGAATATCAGGATTTGTTTTCAATGTTAAAATTTTTAATTAGTAGAAAAATATTTCAGACATATATTGTAGGAATAATATACCACCAAGTGAGATTCATTTCAGGAACTCAATGTTGATGTTCCTGAATATCAGGATTTTTTAAAACTCCTGGGGATACTGTTGTGCAACTAGGATTGAGAAACACTGAGTGGGACACTGGTCTCAAAATGGCCCTGGACTGGAAAAGAGGAGTAAGTACCCACTTTTTTATTCCTCAACAGTCCTGCAGAGTCTAAGTGCAGGGTGGTACTCACCTTTTTCATAGGCAAGCAGCCAGAAGACTTGAAATCTCTCTGATCAGTTTAGTTTATCCAGATGACCTTCTTCCCAGCTCCTTGAGTACCCTAGGTGTAAATTAAAGAGACAGACACACAGCATGTGTGATTTTCTCCAACAAGGAAGGGGTCTATCAGTGAAATGGACATGTTTTCAAACACCAGAAGGGATCTCAGTGCTCTTCTCATTGCACATTGAAAGTCTAATAAAGAGCGCTGCTATATCTTGAAGAAATTACCTCATTGATTTTTGGAAGGAAAAAATCATTGAAGATAAAATGTAATGAAAACACATAGAAATGTAAAGCGCTAAAACTAAATGAGGAAATATGTAAACACATTATGGCAGAGTGAGAAGGTTGGAGCTAAATGTACCATTGATATCAGCGAGGATCGTGAAATTGAGGGATGATACATGTGATCACATGATATTAATGAAAATGCTGTTCAAATGATTGAATATTCACATTTCAGTGAGAAAGGTCTACCATGGGGGATAAAAGAGCCTAGGAATTCCAAGTCTACAGTGACTCTGAGTCGAAGTCAAATCAAAGAAAAAGGGCTAAATTTTATGGAGTATATCACGCTATGCCAAACATTTGATTCCTGCAACAGACCTAGGAGGTAGATATTACTAATCCAATTTTGCAGATAGGTAAACTGACATCCCATGAGTATAAGTAAAGGGACAAAAACTTGTAACTTTTTGATAGTAAGACACAGTACAGCATGATGGCTAAAAGTAGGGACTTAGGTGCTCCAATGCCCAAGTTCATAGTACAATTTCCCAGCTATTTGCTTATTCTTTCCCTACCTCAGTTTATTCATCTATAAAATAGGGATAACAATAATTTCTCCCTCATAGGGTTTTGTGAGGATTAAATTAGTTAATACCTATCCAACCACTTGGAAGGCTAAGACTGCTAAGGCTTAGAAGGATAAGCAGCATATTGTAAGTGTTACCTAAAATTATTATGGCCTGTTATCCTAAAGATAACAGGAAAAGGAATGTATTTCAAGGACGAGGGCATACCTGTGATATAAACAAGAGAAGAAACAAAAAGTAGCCCAGAAACTCTGAGGAAATGCTAGAAAATTTAAATCATTTAGAAACAGACAAAGGGAGAAAACTAAGCAGGGATAGCCATAGCCCAAAACACTAGGGGTAGAAGTAGCTCTTTACAAGAGAGAGCCAGAGAAACTCAAA
The DNA here is from genome assembly GCF_002776525.5 of Piliocolobus tephrosceles. NCBI lineage: Eukaryota > Metazoa > Chordata > Mammalia > Primates > Cercopithecidae > Piliocolobus > Piliocolobus tephrosceles. Next base: position 2,790,274 of record NC_045456.1, read on the forward strand.
CCCAGAGGGGGCACCCACAAAGTGCAGGTGTGGGCCAAGAAGTAAGAATAGAGCTGGTCAATGATGGTGCTGCATTCAGAACAGCCAGGCCAGGCTGGGTGCCCTCCAGAATGTGGACAACACAGGGAAGAGATCTCAGAGATTTCTGACACCTAGCCAACTGTATTAGTCAAGTTTTCACACTGCTGACAAAGACATACCCCAGACTGGGCAATTTACAAAAGAAAGAGGTTTAATTGACTTACAGTTCCATGTGGCTTGGGAGGCCTCACAATCATGGTGGAAGCCAAGGAGGAGTAAGTCACATCTTACATGGATGGCAGCAGGCAAAAAGAGAGTTTGTGCAGGGGAACTCCTCTTTTTAAAACCAACATATCTCATGAGACTTGTTCACTATTGCGAGAACAGCATGAGAAAGAACTGCCTCCATGATTCAATTACCTCCCACTGGGTCCCTCCCACGGTACATGGGAATTGTGGGAGTTACAATTAAAGATGATATTTGGGTAGGGACACAGAGCCAAACCATATCACCAGCCAACACTAAGAACTGAAGTCTGAATAAAGGAACATCCTGTCTGTCTTGAGCCCCTGATTTGGGTATAGAGGTCTAAGAGAAATGCAAAATAGAGTATGAGAGAAATCCAGATTCCCAAAACAGATGTGGAGAAAATAAACCCAACCAAGGCATTGCCTCCCAGCAGGAAAATAACTAAATTACTCCACTACCCAAGTAAATCTCCCCTCATTTGGCAAAGGGAGGGTTCCCCACAGACAAGGCCACCTGACCAAGGCCCAAAACTACATGTGAATACTGGATGTCAGCAATGATATTCAAAGAAAATATCATTTACTCCAAACTGACACCAGGAGTTACACAAAATCTAAGTAGAAAAAATTGAGAAAGTTGTCAGCTAAGCACTAGGCTTAGATGACTTTACAGAGGAATAACAGATGTAAAGAACAGATAACTTAAACATGATTTAAACACCTCACTGCATAAAAAAGCAAGAAAACTTCCCATATTCTTTTATAAACTAAGCCAATGTTGATATCAAAGCCCAACAAAGATTATGCAAGAAAGAAAACTAGATACTAATATCACATCTGATTTAGTAATGAAAAATTCTAAATGAAATATAGATATATGATATTCAGCAGGACAATTCTCCATTGCCAATGAAGGTTTTATAATCTACCATATTAACTCATGTAATACTTCCTCTGTGCTAGCTTTTGTTCTAAGTGCTCTCTCTCTCTCTCTATATATATATATATATAATATGTACAATATATATGCATATATATATATATAAATTCACTTAATCCTCAGTGAAGACCTATAAGATAGGCACTATTATTATTATGAATTATGGAGAAGGAAACAGAGGAATAAGAACCTTAAGTGACCTCCTCAAGGTGACAGAGCTAAAGAGTAGCAGAGCTAGGATTTGAACATAGGCAAGGCAGCTCAGAGCCTGTGCACTTCTCCACAATGCTATATTGCCTCTTGTTAAAAAAATAATAAGGAAAATGTAATATTGTCATCTGTATAGGTGTTGAAAAGACATTTGGTGAAAGTCAACCTCCATCAAGAATTATTTTTTCTTGGCTATTTTTTTATTATGATAAAATATACATGATATAAGATTTACCATTTTAACCATTTTTAAGTGTACACTTCCGTGACATAAGCACATTCACATGTTGTGCAGCCATCACCGCCATCCATCTCCCTAACTTTCATCAAGAATTTTTAAAAGTCAAGGTCAAATATATCTATCCCACCATAATGGAGAACTAGAAGCATTGTCATTAAAGTCTGAAACAAAGCCAGAGTGTCTACTATTCCTACAATTATTTACCATTGCTCTGGAGCACTGACAGCACAAAAACAGAGGAGAAAGTTAAATTAAAACTATAAAAATTGCAAAATGTTTTTATTACCATCATTTGGAGCTGGTTTCAGGATATAGTTCTGAAATATGAAAGAATTAACTGCAAAACATTCATAAATAATAGTAGAATGCAAACATGTGAGTAGGTCTGAAATTAATGTACACAAATAATCATCCCATTTACAAACCATAACCAATTAGAATAAATGAAAAAATACCACAATTTAAGGTAGTCTTACATACATGCAAAATACCTAGAAATAAACATAACAAAGTTGTAATAGAAAACTTTCAAATGCCAGTAGAAAGTGCAAAAGAAAGTTTGAAAAATGGAAAGATAAACCATATTCTATGATTAGTAGGTTGGTTATCATAAAAATGTCAACTGTCCCTAAGTAATGTCATCTTGTTAAGAATAACAACAGAAATTTTGTTCTCGACTCACAAGCAGAGTCTAAAGTTTATCTGGAAAAGAATAAGGCAAAATTATATGTAAAAACTCAGAAAATAGACACAAATAAGAAGGAGATAGCATTACTGGACATTAAAAGATGTTATAGAGATAAAAACCATTTAAATGATCAGTGGGGCACAATAGAAGTAGACCAACTACATATGAACATTTCTTTTAGATAAAGGTGATAGTTTATAACCACGGGGAAGAGGGGGACTGTCCTTAATTTTAGTTAGGCAGTTAGGTAGCCATCTAAACAATAAAATTGGACCCACACATCACATCTTGTACCAAAATAAATTCCAACTTGAAAAAAATTTTCATTTTAAAATTAAATAAAACTGAAAATTAATGGAATACCTTCATAATTTTAGGGAGAAGGTGGTCTTTCTAAATATTAAAAATCCTGAAGCCGTAAGAGAAAATACTGGGAAAATCTATAACCTAATTTTTTGTTTGAAGTCTGCTTAGCAGAAACCACCACAAGCAAAGCCAAAAGATAAATATCAACTTGGGAAATTATCTGCAATTCATACTGTAAAATGCTAATTTCTTTAAAATGTAAAAATTTCCTACAAAACAAGACCAAAAAAAAAAGAAACCAATAGAAAAATAAGAAGGAATATCAACATACAGTTCACCGAAAAGGAAATAGAAGTGGCTTTTAAACATATTTTAAAGACTCAGCCTCACTCATAATGAAAGAAAAGTGTAGCAAAATTATACTAATATATACTAGTTCTTCTATCAGATTGGTGATACTGAGAAGTTTGATAACATGGTCTATTGGAGTGATGAGAAGAAAGTCGTTCTCTCATGATGTTGCTGCTGAGGGTATGAACTGGTAAACTTTCATGGAGGTAGCCTGGAAATATTAATCAAAATTACAAATTTGCATTCCTACTGAGCCAACAGCACGACTTTGGGGAATTTATCGTATGGACATTTATACTCCCTTATTTATTGTGGCATTTTTTGTGATTACAAATGATTGGAAACACTCAAAACATTCAAAGAGGCATGGGTTAAATAAATTAAGGTACATCCATACAAAGCAATACTATACAGCTATAAAAATAATGTGTAAGTCGTTTAGGTGGTGATCTGAAAAAAATCATCAAAACATAATGCTAAGTAAAAGAAAGCACACTGCCATTTGAAAAAAATATTAAAAAGGGGGAAGAGTATAGAAGACATTATTTGCTACTACATGTATGTTTAGTAGTGTATAAAATAACTCTGGAAGAATACATATGAGAGGGGTAGCAGTTACCTCTGGGACAGGAATTGGGTGGCAGAAACAGTAGTGAGGGAAATGAATTATCATAATTTCAGAATTCCAAGACTAAAAAAGAAATTAAAATAACTTTAAGAAACAGGAATTAAGCATTTAAAATTCTGAGGGAAAGTGATTAGGAACCTATAATTTATGCTTAGCCATACTACAAGTGTAAGAACAAAATACATTTTCAGACACGCAAAAATGCAGATAATTTGCATACATCTGTATGAAAACTGCTTTACAAAAGTTATTCTAGCAAAAAAAAAAAAAGAATATTATACATGAAAACTTGAGATAGAAGAAGCAATGGCAATTGACTGTAACCTGAAAGAAGCACTGAAATTTGATGCTTGTAAAATCCTCTCAAGTTTGGTAGCATGGACATTTCTATAGGAAGTGAAAAATAGTCACATAAACCTAATACTGCAAGTGCTATTTTGTTTTAATATCTTAAAATTAATCTAAAAGCAAAGCCAAAGACAATTTTAGTTACAAAATAAAATTGCATAAATCTAGATTATGTAAAAACAAGAATTTAACAAAATCAGATGATATCAGCTGGTATGAGCCAAATTCCTCACCTTTCAGAGTGGGACAGTAACAGACTATATATCAGTCTAATAAGTCAAGGAATGCATTACATGCTTATTATTTAAAATAATACTATTTAACACCAGAAAAATACTTTTACAAAGGAATCCGTTCAAAGTGTTTACCTCTGGGGAGAAGGGCTGGGAATTGTAGCAGGGGGAAAGATAATTTTTATTTTTCAATAAGACATTTAATGTGGTTTAGAATTTTACTATGTGCAGTTTTAAAATACCATATGAAAAATAAAAAGGGGGTGAGGAGAGGGAGTAACTTGTTCAAAACCATTATACATGTATTAAGTGATGGAGCTGCATTCCAACCCAGATTCATTAAAGTAAAAAGTCTGGTTCTCAGATTTAGGCAGGCATCAGAATCCCTTGTCAGTTTGCTAAAACACAGATTGCTGAACCCCACTCCTGAAGTTTCTGATTCAGTACATCCAGGATGGTGCCCAAGAACTTGCATTTCTAATGAGTTCCCAAGTGATGGCGATGGTGCTGGTCCAAGAACCAACTTTGAGAACTACACACTATACTATATATAACCTCTATCTGTGAGGTCACCAACTTGGAAAAATAATTATTTTTGATGTATCACTAGTTTTGACCACAGTGCTTTGGTTATTGTCTTTTTGGGCTAGAAGAGGAATGTGGAGTTGGTTTTTCTATTTCTGCCTCCACGGACACCAGAGAAAAGAAAATCTTTGAATCAACCTATTATTTAAGTGACTTCTCCCACCAGGAAAGATAACTCTATGTCCAACTGCCTTCAATTTCTGCATTTCTGCTTATGAGACCTATGTAACCGCCAGGCCCACGAGTGAGACCTTACCCAACAGACCGAGAAAAAGAAAAGAAAGAAATTATCTCAGGATTAACATGTGTTCACACATATTCAGTGACTGGCAAGTAATAGTTACCATGTCACTATGGAAATCCCTGTGCAATCTTAACAGCACACTGAATGGTTTGGAGGAAGCTTCTGTCTAAGGAGTTGAGTTGAAAACTTAATTTAAATGATATAAAACCACAGTGTTATCATCGCAGCCCTGCACAAAGCAGACGATAGAAAACATCACAATTTTACAAATATGATATCTGTCTTAAGCCCTTATCCCTTCTCTTATGTCCACACATTTCTCTTTATTTTTTTCAATTTTTATTTTTTTATTTCAATTGATTTTGGGGGAACAGGTGGTGTTTGGTTACATGAATAAGTTCTTTAGTGGTGATTTCTGAGATTTTGGTGCACCCATCACCCGAGCAGTGTACACTGTACCCAATGTATAGTCTTTCATCCCTCGCCACCCCCCATCCTTTCCCTGAGTCCCCAAAGTCCAATGTATCATTCTTATGCCTTTTTGTCCTCATAGCTTAGCTCCCATATATGAATGAGAACATACAATGTTTGGTTTTTCATTCCCGAGTTACTTCACTTAGAATAATAGTCTCCAATTCCATCCAGTTTGCTGTGAATGCTATTATTTCATTCCTTTTTATGGCTGAGTAGTATTCCATGGTGTGTGTGTGTGTGTGTATGTATGTGTGTGTGTGTATATATATAATGTGTATATGTATATATAATATTTTCATATACCATATATATCATATTTTCTTTATCTACTCATTGATTGATGGGCATTTGGGCTGGTTCCTTATTTTTATAATTGCAAATTATGCTGCTATAAACATGCATGTGCAAGTATCTTTTTCGTATAATGACTTATTTTCTTCTGGATAGATACCTAGTAGTGAGATTACTGGATCAAATGGCAGATCTGTTTTTAGTTCTTTAAGGATGCTCCACACTGTTTTCCATAGTGGTTGTACCAGTTTACATTCCCATCAGCAGTGTAGAAGTGTTCCCTTTTCACTGCATCCATGCCAACATCTATTAGTTTTTTATTTTTTTGATTATGGCCATTCTTACAGGAGTAAGGTGGTATAGCATTTTGGTTTTGATTTGCATTTCCCTGATCATTAATGATATTGAGCATTTTTTCATATGTTTGATGGCCACTTGTATATCTTCTTTTGAGAATTGTCTATTCATGTCCTTAGCCCACTTTTTGATGGGATCATTTGTTTTTTCTTGTTAATTTGTTTGTGTACTTTGTAGATTCTGGATATTAGTCCTTTGTCAGATGTATAGATTGTGAAGATTTTCTCCCACTCTATGGGTTGTCTGTTTACTCTGCTGATTATTTCTTTTGCTGTGCAGAAGCTTTTAAGTTTAATTAAGTCCCATCTATTTATCTTTTTGTTACATTTGCTTTTGGGTTCTTGGTCATGAATTCCTTGCCTAAGTCAATGTCTACATGGGTTTTTCTGATGTCGTCTTCTAGAATCCTTGTGGTTTCAGGCCTTAGATTTAAGTCTCTGATCCATCTTGGTTGATTTTTGTATAAGGTGAGAGATGAGGTTCCAGTTCTATTCTTCTACATGTGTCTTGCCGATTATCCCTGCACCATTTGTTGAATAGGGTGTCCTTCCCCTGACGTTATGTTTTTGTTTGCTCTGTTGAAGATCAGTTAGCTGTAAGTATTTGGGTTTATTTCTGGATTCTCTATTCTCTTCCATTGGTCTATGTGCCAATTTTTATAGCAGTACCATGCTGTTTTGGTGACTATGGCCTTATAGGACAGCTTGAAGTTGAATAATGTGATGCCTCCAGATTTTTTCTTTTTGCTTAGTCTTGCTTTGGCTATGCAGGCTCTTTTTTGGTTCCATTTGAATTTTAGAGTTGTTTTTTCTAGTTCTCTGAAGAATGATGGTGATATTTTGATGAGAATTGCATTGAATTTGTAGATTGCTTTTGGCGGTGTGATCATTTTTGCAATATTGATTCTACCCATCCATGAGCATGGGATGTGTTTTCATTTGTTTGTGTCATCTATGATTTCTTTCAGCAGTGTTTTGTAGTTTTCCTTGTAGAGGTCTTTCACATCCTTACTTAGGTATATTCATAAGTATTTTATTTTATTTTTCTTTTGCAGTTATTGTGAAAGGGGTTGAGTTCTTGATGTGATTCTCAGCCTGGTCACTGTTGGTGTATAGCAGAGCTACTGACTTCTGTACATTAATTTTATATCCTGAAACTTTGCTGAATTCACTTACCCATTGTAGGAGCTTTTTGGATAAGTCATCTAGGTATATAATCATATAATCAGCAAACAGCGACAGCTTGACTTCCTTTTTACCACTAGATGCCTTTTATTTCTTTCTCTTGTCTGATTGTTCTGGCTAGAAATTCCAATACTATGTTGAACAGAAGTGGTTAGAGTGGGCATCCTTGTCTTGTTCCAGTTCTCAGGGGGAATGCTTACAACTTTTCCCCATTGAGTATAATGTTGGCTGTGGGTTTTTCATAGAGGCTTTTATTACCTTAGGCTATGTCCCTTCTATGCTGATTTTGCTGAAGGTTTTAATCATAAAGGGTGCTGGATTTTGTCAAATGCTTTTTCTGCATCTATTGAGATGATCATGTGATTTTTGTTTTTAATTCTATTTATGTGGCATATCACATTTATTGACTTATGTATTTTAAGCCATCCCTCCATCCCTGGTATGAAACCCACTTGATCATGGTGGCTAATCTTTTTGATATGCTGTTGGATTTGGTTCACTAGTATTTTGTTGAGGATTTTTGCATCTATGTTCATCAGGGATATTGGTCTGTAGTTTTCTTTTTTTGTTATGTCCTTGCCTGGTTTTGGTATTAGGGTGATGCTAGCTTCATGGAATGATTTAGGGAGGATTCCCTCTTTCTCTGTTTTGGAATAGTGTCAATAGGATTGGTACCAATTATTCTTTGAATGTCTGATAGAATTCAGTGGTGAATCCATCTGGTCCTTGACTTTCTTGTTGTTGTTGGCATTTTTTAAATTACCATTTCTATCTCACTGCTTGTTACTGGTCTGTTCAGAGATTCTATACCTTCCTAATTTAATCTAGGAGGGTTGTATATTTCCAGAAATTTATTCATCTCCTCTAGGTTTTCTAGTTTGTGCATGTAAAGGTGCTCATAGTAGCCTTGAATAATCTTTTGTATTTCTGTGGTATCAGTTGTAATATCTCTTGTGTCTTTTCTAATTGAGCTTATTTGGACGTTCTCTCTTCTTTTCTTGGTTAATCTTGCTAACGGTCTATCAGTTTTATTTATCTTTCAAAGAACCAGCTTTTGTTTCATTTACCTTTCGTATTTTTTGTTTGTTTGTTTCAATTTCATTTAGTTCTTCTCTGATCTTTGCTATCTCTTTTGTTCTGCTAGGTTTGGGTTTGGACTGTCCTTGTTTCTCCAGTTCTGTGAGGTGTGACCTTAGATTGTCTATTTGTGTGCTTTCAGATTTTTTGATGTAGGTGTTTATTGCTAGGAAATTTTCTCTTTGCACCACTTTTGCTGTATCCCAGAGGTTTTGATAGGTTGTGCCACTAATATCATTCAGTACAAATAATTTTTAAATTTCCTCTTAATTTCACTGTTGACTCAACAATCATTCAGGAGCACGTTATTTAACTTCCATGTATTTGCCTGGTTCTGAGGGTTCCTTTTGGAATTGATTTCCAATTTTATTCCACTGTGGTCTGAGAGAGTACTTGATATAATTTCAATTTTCTTAAATTTACTGAGACTTGTTTTGTGGCCTATCATATAGTCTATCCTGGAGAATGTTCCATGTGCTGATGAATAGAATGTATGTTCTGCAGTTGTTGGGTAGAATGTTTTATAAATATCTGCTAGTTCCATTTGTTGTAGGGTACAGTCCATTGTTTCTTTGTTGACTTTCTGTCCTGATGACCTCTCTAGTGCTGTCAGTGGAGTATTAAAGTCCCCCACTATTATTGTGTTGACATCTATCTCATTTCTTACATCTAGTAGTAATTGTTTTACAAATTGGGGAGCTCCAGTGTTAGGTGCATATATGTTTAGGATTGTGATATCTTCCTGTTGGACTAGTCCTTTTATCATTATATAATGTCCTTCTTTGTCTTTTTTAACTTCTGTTGCTTTAAAGTTTCTTTTTTTTTTTTTTTCTTTCAGTGTAAGAATAGCTACTCCTGGCTGGGCGCAGCGGCTCATGGCTGTAATCCCAGCACTTCAGGAGGCCAAGATAGGCGGATCACGAGGTCAGGAGATCGAGACCATCCTGGCTAACACGGTGAAACCCCATCTCTACTAAAAATACAAAAAAAAAAAAGCCGGGCGTGGTGGCAGGTGCCTGTAGTCCCAGCTACTTGGGAGGCTGAGGCAGGAGAATGGTGTGAACATGGGAGGTGGAGCTTGCAGTGAGCCGAGATTGCGCCACTGCACTCCAGCCTGGGTGACAGAGCAAGACTCTATCTCAAAACAAAACAAAACAAAAAAATAATAGCTACTCCTGCTCGCTTTTAGTGTCCATTTGCATGGAAAACCCTTTCTACCCCTTTACCTTAAGTTTATGTGAGTCCTTATGTGTTAGATGAGTCTCCTGAAGACAGCAGAAACTTGGTTGGTGAATTCTTATCCATTCTGCTATTTCATATCTTTTAAGTGGAGCATTTAGGCCATTTACATTCACTGTTACTATTGAGATGTGAGGTGCTATTCTACTCACTGTGCTATTTTTTGCCTAAATACCTTGTATTTTTTGTTTTTTATAGTATAGTATAGTATAGTATAGTATAGTATAGTATAGTATAGTATAGTATAATACAGTATAGTGTTATTGTTATATAGGTCCTATGAGATTTATGCTTTAAGGAGGTTCTATTTTGGTGTATTTCAAGGATTTGTTTCAAGATTTAGAGCTCATTTCAGCAATTCTTGTAGTGCTGGCTTGGTAGTGGCAAATTCTCTCAGGATTTGTTTGTCTGGAAAAGACTGTATCTCTCCATTTATGAAGCTTAGTTTCATTGGATACAAAATTCTTGGTTAATAATTGTTTTATTTAAGGAGGCTAAAAGTAGGACCCCAATTGCTTCTAGCTTGTAGAGTTTCTGCTGAGAAATCTGCTGTTAATCTGATAGGTTTTTCTTTATAGGTTACCTGATGCTTTTGCCTCACAGCTCTTAAGATACTTTCCTTGGTCTTGATTTTAGATAACCTGATGACTATGTGCCTGGGCAATGATCATGTTGCGATGAATTTCCCAGGTGTTCTTTGAGCTTCTTGTATTTGAATGTCTAGATCTCTAGCAAGGCCAGGGAAGTTTTCTTCGATTATTCCCTCAAATACATTTTCCAAACTTTTAGATTTCTCTTCTTCCTTGGGAACACCAATTATTCCTAGGTTTGGATGTTTAACATAGTCCCAAACTTCTTGGAGGCTTTGTTCATTTCTTTTTATTCTTTTTTTCTTTGTCTTTGACAGATTGGATTAATTAAAAAGCCTTGTCTTCAAGCTCTGAGATTATTTCTTCTGCTTGTTCAATTCTATTGCTGAGGCTTTCCAATTCATTTTACATTTCTCTAAGTGTGTCCTTGATTTCCAGAAGTTGTGATTGCTTTTTATTTATGCTATCTATTTCACTGAAGAACTTTGCTTTCACATCCTATATCATGTTTTTGATTTATTTAAGTTGGACTTCACCTTTCCCTGATGCCTCCTTGATTAGCTTAATAATCAGCTTTCTGAATTCTTTTTCTGGCAATTCAGAGATTTCATCTTGGTTTGGATCCATTGCTGGTGAACTGGTATGATCTTTTGGGGGTGTTAAATAATCTTGTTTCATCATATTACCATAATTATTTTCTCTGATTCCTTCTGATTTGGGTAGACTATGTCAGAGGGAAGATCTGGGATTCAAGGGCTGCTGTTCAGATTCTTTTGTCCCATGGGGTGTTCCCTTGATGTGGTGTTCTCCCACTTCCCCTAGGAATGGGGCTTCTTGAGAGCTGAGCTGTAGTGATTGTTTTTGCTCTTCTGGGTCTAGCCACCCAGTGGAGCTACCGGGCTCCATGCTGGTACTGGGGAGTGTCTGCAGAGTCCTGTGATGTGATCTGTCTTCAGGTCTTGCGGCCATGGATATCAGCACCTGCTCCCGTGGAGCTGGCAGGGGAGTGAGGTGGAATCTGCGAGGGTCCTTCGTTGTGTTTTTGTTTAGTGTGCTGGTTTTGTGTTGGTTGGCCTCCAGCCAGGAGGTGGCACTTTCAAGAGTGCATCAGCTGTGGTCCTATAGGGAGGATGCCCTAGGGACACCTGGTTAAGTATTCAGGTTTCTCAGGTGGTGGGCAGGGCCATAGAGCTCCCAAGAGTTTATGACGTTTGTCTTCACCTACCGGGGTAGGTAGAGAAGGATCACCAGATGGGGGCCCGGAATAGGCATGTCTGAGCTCAGCCTCTCTTTGGGCGGGGCTTGCTGCAACTGCTGTGGGGGATGGGGGTATGGTTCCCAGTCCAGTGGAATTATACTCTCAAGGGCATTATGGTTGCCTCTGCTGGGTCATACAGGTCACCAGGGAAGTGGGGGAAAGCCTGCAGTCCACAAGCCTCACCCTGCTCCCTTGCAGCCCACAGTCCTACTGGCTCCCTTGCAGCCCACGGCCTACTGGCCGTGCCCTCCCCAACAGCACTGAGTCTATTTCCAGGCAGCTGGTGACCAAGGCTGAGAACTTGCACCAGGTCACGAGCCTCCCTGTTGAGAAAGCAAGCTGACTCACAGTTTTTTAGTGTCTCAGGGAGCCTGCAGTGGTGATCCAGTTCCTTCAAAGGATCTGTGGATTTTCCAGGCTTTCCTGGTATACTCCTACAATAGTTCTTGGAGCAAAAGTTCACACTGTGAATCTCCACATGCTGCCCTGTCCGTCTGAGTGAGAGCTACAAGCTAGTCCTGCCCCCTATCCACCATCTTCCTGTTTAAGCCTCCACATTTGTCTTTAAATAGGCATTTTGGTCACTGATTTTTTTGTTATATATATCATTACCTTCCTGTGAAAAATATTACCCTTCACAACAGTTCACATCAGAAAAACAAATGCTTTCATCTTCAGTAAAACATACTGTAAATTACTGAATTTGGAAGTCTTGCCTTTAAAAGTGGGGCATGTAAAATGTTGTTGGCAGTTTAGTA
>NC_045456.1:2802555-2874980 GCF_002776525.5 Piliocolobus tephrosceles
CATTAACTTCCTTGAACCACTAGGCTACCAATTAGTAACAGACTGCCTCTTTGTGCTTATTGGTGACCCACAGGAGATAATGTCACCCCTGAGGTGTTTAATACATTCCCAGGGTGGGATCCAACAAATCGTCATCATTGTTATTTCTTAGAATTATAAAATTGCCCCTTTCCTAGTCCTACACATCAGGGAGCCAGTGCAAAACTAAAGTGTTTGCAAATAAGTAAATTGAAATTACAAAAAGTAATTGGTGGTATTTTTGTAGTTTATTAGTTAAGGTAATGCTAGCTGCTGATAACAAGAATAAGTAAAATGGCTCAGATGCTATGGAAGTCATTTTTCAAAAATCTATGTTCTAAAAGAGCTGCCCCTAATCAACAGGTGGTTGTCTTCTGTGATGGTTAATTTTATGTGTCAACTTGGCTAAACCAAAGTACCCAGATGTTTGGTCAAATACTAGTCTAGACGCTGCTGTAAAGGTATTTGTAAGATGAGATTAATATTTAAATCAGGAGACTTTGAATAAAGCATATTATGCTCCATAACATAAGTGGGCCTCACTCAATTAGTTGAAAGCCTTAAGAGAAAAAAACTGACTTCCCCCAAGAAAGAGGGAATTCTACTGCAGACTGCCCTTGTACTTGAGCTGCAACATCAACTATTTCCTGGGTCTCCAGCCTGCTGGCCTACCTCAGCAAGTTTTGGACTGTCAGCCTCCACAAATGTATGAGCCAGTTTCTTAAAATCAATCAATAAATAAATGAATAAATAGATCTCTTCCAAATACATACATATATGTGTGCATATATAAATATATAGAGAGACATATGTATATATTTGTGTATATATACATCTATATGTATATACATGCACACACATACATGTATACACACACATATCCTATTGGTTCTGTTTCTCTGAAGAACATTAACTAATATAATAGATCTTCCAAGGCATGATTCAGGAACCAAGGCTCCTTCTATCCTGTGGCTCTGTCATCTTCAGTATGTGACTCTCAAGATTTCTATGATTGTCTACCCTGTGACAGAAAGAGAAAGAGCATGGAGGAATGTATACAGAAATTGTTCACAGGCTACCCTGCTCATATTTCATTGACTAGAAGTCACATAACTACTCCTACCTGCAAAGTATGCTGGAAAATGTAGCCTACTTGTATGCTTGGGAAGGAAAACAGGGCATGGATTTTGGTGAGCAACTAACACTGCCTTGCTGGCTACTATCTTTTGAATGAATTTTACCATCCCCACACTGAATTCCATTACCGAATGAGTGCTATCTAAAGATACACAGATCTAATAAATACCAAAGATCACGCTTTAGACAATAGGTTTTCACCCTCAGAAGTGCATCAGTCCCCAGGAGGGTAGTCTGGGTGCCATTTTTTGAGGATCATTCACCACCTTGCCATATGTTGCTAACATTTCTCATCTATCATGCCCAATCTCTTCTCCAAAGACTAAGACAACTTCCTGAAAGAAAAAGATGAGAATGCCCTCACCCTAGTCTGCTCCAAGACAAGGACCTCTCTTTTACCTCGCCATTATATTCACCATTTCTTCCCTGCAATCAACTATAAATTTGATGACATAGAAATAATTCCATCAATATTTTTTGAAAAACAAGAACATAAATGAATGAATGACAAGATTCCTTAAATTAAATAATTGTATATTTAGGATCCAGTTTAAATTCCAGAAATTGTCTACAAATTTGTTATTACTTTATGGAGAAGGAAATTGTATTCTTAAAAAGTCAGTATTTTGTTTAAGGCCATATAACTAATTATCAACAGAGTTCAGAAAAGAAAGTTTTCCAATTCCCAGCCCACTGGGTATAGTTTGGAAGCCTTGCCTTTAAAAGTGGGGCATGTAAAATGTTGTTGGCAGTTTAGTAAAGATTAGTTCAGCATGTTTATTCTGATTAGCAACAAGGGCTTCACAAACATTAAGACATGGAATGCCAATAAATCAATTACTCTATAGGAGCAAATCACTTTAGAAGGCGCATTAACTTCCTTGAACCACTAGGCTACCAATTAGTAACAGACTGCCTCTTTGTGCTTATTGGTGACCCACAGGAGATAATGTCACCCCGATGTGTTTAATACATTCCCAGGGTGGGAGCCAACAAATCATCATTGTTATTTATTAGAATTATAAAATTGCCCCTTTCCTAGTCCTACAGTATAGTGGTTCTAGGCAGAAAATTACAGATAACATATCAATTTATATCCTCATATAAATAATCACATACTTAAATGTTATATCATCATATAATTATTAGTGATTCATATAAATTATTGTTTAGTAGGAGGATATATCAAAACATCTTCATTTATTTATGTCTACCCCCAAAAATCTTTATGCCCAAAGCCATCTATCTCTTGGTATGCCAACTACCTCTGTGTTCTATTTGGTATTGTGTCCTTTTTGGCCACTGTTTCACCCAGGTCCCACCTTGTCTTCTTCCTGCCATTCTTCTCCGTAGATCTTTACATGACTCCCAATCTGTGTAACTGCTCCTGGCAGAGCTAAAACACCAGAAGAGAGGGATAATGAAAAGGGGCAGGTAATGTCTGCTCAAATGTGCATCACCAAGTGGAGGTTAATCTGACCATGTTCTCACCTTCAGACAATCCATCTCAGTCAGATTCTCTGCTTTTCCAAATTCCCAGTGAATCATTTTTCTCATTCATTGGGGAAGAAATCAAAAGTGCCCCTGTGCGTGATAAGGAAATATATGATCAGGGTGTTAGAAGTTTGTGTTCATCTGTTCTTGTATTGTCAAAGAGTAGTGATGATAGGATTCATTACCCGCTGACTGAAGAGCCCTTGGGCCCTGAATAACCAGCAGTGATTCCCAGGGAGTATGCTGTGGTCTTGGACTCTGAAACATGCTGGCTTCAGGGGTGACCCATCACATTCCCAGCTTTGGTGGCTACAGTGAAAGTCTCCTTCCATTTGAGAACAGCAGAGGAAAAAGTAAAGGGGGCTTTTTCTTGTACCCTAGGTACCAGCTCATCCACAGTGGAGTAGAGCAACAAGTAGGCTCTTGGGTCTTCAAGTCCGGGCCTGGGCTCTTGGACAGCATTTCTGGACCTGCCCTGGGAAAAAGGGGAGCTCATTTCCCTGAAGGGGAATTCCAGGCCTGGCAGCATTCAGCACAAGCTGACAAAAGAGCCTTTTGACTTTAAGGGAATACTGGCAGACGCCTGGCAGAAGCCCCCTTAAACCAGTGGTGGTGGTGGCCACAGCGAGAGGCTCTTCTGCCTATGGAAGGGGAGGGAAGAAAGGGAAAGACGTTATTGTGATCTGAGGGCCAGCTTAGCCACAGTAGACTAGAACATCAGGTAAATTACTAAGGTTTTTTATTGTAATCCCTGGCTCCCAGACAGCATCTCTGGACATGCCCAGAGCCTGGGGGAAACTCGCTGCCCTGAAGGGAAGAGCCTTGGGCAAGACCCAGAGCTGTGGTGGCTTCAGGTCTGACCCAGCACAGTCCCAGTGGTGGTGACAATAGGGGTGCCTGCATCACCACACCCCCAGTTCAAGGTAGCTCAGCACAGAGAGACTCCATTTGTTAGGGAGAAAGTAAGGGAAAATAACAAGACCCTCTGCCTAGCAATCCAGATAATTCTTTCAGATTTTATCAAAGACCACCAAGGTGGTATCTCTGGAAGTCTGCAAAAGCCACAGTATTATTGGGCTTGGGGCCTAAGTCTCTTTGAATACCAGGAAAGCCTTCCCAAGAACGACAGGCACAAAAAGCCCAGACTGTGAAGTCTACAATAAATACCTAACTCTTCAATGCCCAAACACTGACATACACCTACAAGCATCAACACCATCCAGGAAAACATGAACTCAAGAAATTAACTAAGTAAGGCACCAGGGACCAGTCATGGAGAAGCAGAGATATATGACCTTTCAGACAGAGAATTCAAAATAAGTGTTTTGAGGAAACTCAAAGAAATTCAAGATAACACAGAGAAGGAATTCAGAATTCTATCAGATAAACTTAACAATCAGATTAAAATAATTAAAAGGAATCAAGCAGAAATTCTAGAGTTGAAAAATGCAATTCACATGCTTAAGAATGCATCCGAGTCTCTTAATAGTGGAATTGTTCAAGCAGAAGAATTAGTGAGCTTGAAGACAGGCTATTTGAAAATACACAGTCAGAAGAGACCAAAGAAAAGAGAATAAAAAGCAATGAACCATGCCTACAATATCTAGAAAATAGGCTCAAAAGGACAAATTTAAGAGTTATTGGCCTTAAAGATGAGCTACAGAAAGAGATAGGGGTAGAAAGTGTATTCAAAGGGATAACATCATAGAACATCCCAAACCTAGAGAAAGACATTAATATCCAAGTACAAGAAGGTTAGAGAACACCAAACAGATTTAACCCAAAGAAGGCTACCTCAAGGAATTTAATAATCAAACTCCCAAATGTCAAGGATAAAGAAAGGATCCTAAAAGCAGCAAGAGAAAAGAAAGCTATCCTAAGCAAAAAGAACAAAACTGGAAGAATCACATTTCCTGACTTCAAATTATACTACAGAGCTGTAGTAACCAAAAACAGCATGGTACTGGCATAAAAACAGACACACTGACCAATGGAACAGAATAAAGAACCCAGAAACAAATCCACACACCTACACTGAATTCATTTTTGACAAAGGTGTCAAGAACCTACATCAGGGAAAAGATAGTCTCTTCAATAAATGGGCTGGGAAAACTAGATATCCATACACAGAAGAATGAAATTAGACCCCTATCTCTTGTCATATAAAAAATCAAATCAAAGTGGATTAAAGACTTAAGACCTCAAACTATGAAACTACTAAAAGAAAATACCGGGGTTAACTCTGCAGGATATTGGTCTGGGCAAAAACTTCTTGAATCATACCCCACAGGCACAAGCAACCAAAGCAAAAATGGACAAATGGGATCACATGAAGTTAAAAAGCTTTTGCACAGCAAATGAAACATTCAACAAGGTGAAAAGTCAACCCACAAAATGGAAGAAAATATTTGCAAACTACCCATCTGACAAGTGACTAATAACCAGATTATATAAGGAGCTCAAACAACTCTGTAAGAAAAAAGTCTAATAATCCAATTTTAAATGGGGAAAATATATGAATAGTCACTTCTCAAAAGAAGACACAGAAATGGCAAACAGTTATATAAAAAGGTGTTCAGCGTCACTGATCATCAGAGAAATGCAAATGAAAACTACAATGAGATAGCATCTCACCCCAGTTAAAATGTCTTATTCCAAAAGACAGGCAATAGCAAATGCTGGCAAGGATGTGGAGAAAAGGGAACCCTTGTACACTGTTTGTGAGAATGAAAATTAGTACAACCATTATGCAGAATAATTTAGAAGTTCCTCCAAAAACTAAAAATTGAGCTACTATGTGATTGAGCAATCCCACTGCTGGGTTTATATCCAAAAGAAAGGAAAGCAGTATATTGAAGAGATATCTGCATTCCCATGTTTATTGCAGCACTGTTCAAAATAGCCAAGATTTGGAAGTAACCTAAGTGTCCATCAACAGATGAATGGATAAAGAAAATATGGTACTTTTACACAATGGAGTAATATTCAGTAATAAAAAAGAATGTGATCCTGTCATTTGCAACAACAATGGATGGAACTGGAGGTCATTATGTTAAGTGACATAAGGTAAGGCCTGAAAGACAAAAATCACATGCTGTCACTTATTTGTGGGATCTAAAAATCAAAACAGTTGAATTCATGGAGATAGAGAATAGAAGGATGATTACCAGAGGCTGGGAGGGAAATTGGTGGTGGGGGGAAGGACAGGTGATGGTTAAGGTGTCAAAAAAAATAGAATGAATGAATGAGACCTAGTATTTCATAGCACAACAGGGAGACTATAGTCCATAATAATTTAAGTTTACATTTAAAAATAACTAAAAGAGTACATAATTGGATTGTTTGTAATACAAAGGAGAAATGCCTGAATGGATGGATATCCAATTTTGCATGATGTGATTATTATACACTGCATACCTGTACCAAAATATCTTATGGACCCCATAAACATACACACCTACTTTGTACCCACAACAATTAAAAATCAAAATATCAAAAAAAAAAAAGAGTGGTGATGATAATGACAGCCAGGCTATTTACAATGGCTCACACCTGTAATCTCGGCTACTTGCTGGGCTGAGCCCAGGAGTTCAAAAATAGCTTGAGCTATGTCAAAATAATAATAATAATAACAATTAGTATTTTTTGAGAACTTGCTATCAGCCAGGCACTGATGAATTGCATTGACACACAACGTAGTCTCTTGGAATCACCCAATGCTGTGTATTTGCTGATTGGAGACAAAGGGACAGTCACTGAGGCAGAAGACAGAAAACATTGTGAAGGAGGAAGCAAGAAAGAGAAACCAAGGAAGCTAGACTTTTTAACAGCCTGCTTTCATGGGAACTAATCCATCCCCAGGAAAGCAAGAACTCACTTCTGTGTGAGGTCATCGATCTGTTCATGAGAGATTTGCCCCCATGACTCAAACATCACCAACTAGGCCCCACCTCCCTCCCACAATGGGAATCAAATTCCTTTTCTTTCTTTCTTTCTTCCTTCCTTCCTTCCTTCCTTCCTTCCTTCCTTCCTTTCTTTTTTTTCACAGAGTTTTGCTCTTGTTGCCCAAGCTGGAGTGCAATGGCGCAATCTCTGCTCACCCCAACCACCACCTCCTGAGTTCAAGTGATTCTCCTGCCTCAGCCTCCTGAGTAGCTGGGATTACAGGCATGTAGCACCACGCCTGGCTAATTATGTATTTTTAATAGAGATGGGGTTTCTCCATGTTGGTTAGGCTGGTCTCGAACTCCCGACCTCAGGTAATCTGCCCGCCTCAGCCTCCCAAAGTGCTGGGATTACAGGTGTGAGCCACCGCACCCAGCCAGGGAATCAAATTTCAACATGAGTTTTGGTGGGGACAAACTATGTGCCAATGTATCCCAGGTGCCACAGCAAATTGATAGAGGCACCATGGGATATTTTTAATTTTCTTGTGAAACACTGTGGCATCTATCAGATACCATGTGAACTACTAGCTTGAGATAATTTGGTTTCATCATCAGATTGTTACATTCTTTTCGATGATGTCATAGTTTTCAGGCTGGATTTTTAGCATTTGCTATCATAAAGAGCAAGTACCACATGAAAATCAATGTGAAATAAGAAACCCAGGGCTCCCTCTGATATGTACTTTACCCCAGAAGCAGCAGCCCTGTGGACCCAACTGAGATATGCTCAGAAACTAACCCAGTGGCCTCTTTTATGCCTACCGATTCTTTCCTAACATCCACTTATATCAAAAATATATATGAAGACCATCTGAGCTGATGCCTACTGGCTGCAGACAAATGCAAATAATGAAAGTAATGAGCCTCCCAGAGGTCTCAAAGATCATATCTCTGATCAAAACCATCTCAATGCCTTTATGTCACCTTTCCAACAGTATTCAAGCAGTGGTTCACTCAGTGAGTTTGTTAATTGGTCTTAATTCCCTATCTGCAAAATATTTTTCTGCCAAGAGTCATGCTCAATGCCTAAGCACACTGGAGCTCACACTTTCAGATTCTTTCAGCTTTCATAGTTGCATTTCTCCTGCAGGAGAGATAGGCTTGTTAACACAAGAGCAGCAGCACAGTTTCTGTTCCAAGGAATTATGGAAATGGATTCTGTATCTGGCACTTTTCTGGGATTTCAAGCAACCAAATTTAAAATTATTGTATTAAATCATAGCCTAATGCAATGAATCTCCAGGCAAATTTTAAAGGGGTAAAGTCCTGTTGACAAACTTCATTAATTTTGTCTAAAGATGAAAATAAAAGAAAAAATGGAGCAGAAAACATCTAAAGAGATGCGACCCCAAAATAAGGATTCATTTAAAGCTTTCCATTCAGTAAGTAGAGCAAGTGATTGACTCCTTCAGCAAAGGGCAGAGAATTTGCTAACTTGTGAAACCACTGAATATTGGATATGGAAGGGGTCTTAGGGTTTCCCATGTTTCTTATTTTCAGATCAGAAAATTGTGACTGGAGGGATAAGTGAGGAAGCATGGTATAAAGAAAACATAAGTTTTAGCATCAGAGTAACATGAGTGCTAATCTCAGGTCATCAGTGACCACCTTGGAAATGCTCCAGGGCTTCCTCAACTCCTTAATCTGTGGTGTCTCCTTTGCTGGAGTCACTAACATCTCCATCACAGAGTGATTGAGGGTTTCATATGTGATGGCACAAGGCCCAGCACATGGTCAAAACTGGACCTTCCCATCACTTTTTTATTTCTTTGCCCAAAGCACACTTGAGACAGAACAGAGAATGAACCATAGGGCTCCATTCCCTAGTCTAATTCTCTGTCTGTTCCCTGGATACACCCAGAATCTCTGCCCCTCTTGGCAGTTGCTTAGACTAAAATATCTTCGATCAAGGGTGATCAAATACCTTGTGATATTCGATCAATATCACAAGGGTGTCTTTATGCCAAGATGCTGGTCATGAAATTCTAAGAGGGTCAAACCCTGTGGGTTCTTCTCCCAGATATAAGGACAGATGTGTGTTATTCACTTCTCATTCCCTACCCTGGTCCACATCCTGACTCAAGGACATTTCCAGATGACCAACTTGATTTCCTCAAACATGATGTTTCTCAGAGGTTGAAGAAGAAACATAATCTACAGAAAACTGGAAAACAGTGGTGTTGTAATAACGATTTGTTTCTTCCATTCTGGCATTCCTCCAAACAGACCAAAATCAATCTACTTTTCATTTTTTCAGGGAAATTCATTTTTGTAAATGTATCAGACCAGAGCAGGGAAACTTATTTTGTATTAATACAGAAGTGTTACTTCTAACGATAAAATAAAAAAAAAGAAAGAGGGAGGGAGGGGGAGAAGGAAGGAAGCATGGAAGGAGGGAGGGAAGGAAGGAAGGAACGAACGAACGAAGGAGGGAAGGAAGGAAGGAACGAACGAAGGAAGGAAGGAAGGGGATTGAGTCGAGACTGGAGGGATAAGTGAGGAAGCATGGTGGTATTAATACAAAATAAACTTTAGGAAGAAAAGATGAAAGTTTGTTGGGAGGGAAGGAGAAAGAAAAAAAAGAAAAGAGAAAACAATAGGAAAGAGTAATTACAGCAAGATATTTCCCAAATCATAAGATGAAAGCAGAAAGACAGCTAAAGCAGGCTTCCCCTTCCACTCTCACCCCTTACCTCATTTTCTCCCCTTACTTTCACACTCCTTGCCATTGCCAACATTGTTTGCCCCACTTGGAAAAGTCTCTCTCAAGTACTCTGCTTATTCAAATCCTGCCCATGCTTTAGGGCACAACCTGAATCCCAGCTATTCTGCAAAGCCATTCCTGATCTCTCTGCATAGAAGAGAACTGTCCCTTCTCTCTATTAAATCCAATTGGGACACTCACTGAGCTAGCCATTTACTGCCTTCTACTCCAAATTTTTGTTCCTTTTTTAATTACAAAAGAAATATATGCTCATAATAAATCATAAGTAATTTATTTAATATTAAATAAACATTTGCATATTTCCATAATTGTTTAACAATTAATAAATAAATCACAAAATAATACAGAAATGTTTAGCATAAAGAGTACTATTCCCTGGCCCTGCTCTCACTAACTGGAAGAAATTGCCCTTGTAGAACTCCATCTGTGCACATTTGGAAAAGAAACACACACACAAACACTTCTCTGTGTGGGACATGGGGGCGGGAGTTGGGGAGTGTTTACAGGTATCAGTTGAGATCTCCCTGTCTCTTTAGGGCCTATTAAAATAAACTTGGACTATTTATTTCATGGGCTGTGCATTCTCAAAGTCCTTCCACAGGACTTTGTGGACCTCTGTGACTTCCAAATGCACAACTTGCATTCTCATGGCCGTCTCCATCTCTGAGCTCCTTCTTGCTTGTGCTAACTCAACTTAGTTTGTAGACTTATTTTCCCATCTGACAGATACTACATGTTTTCTGTACCACATTAATCCAGACGTGAAACTCAATTCCTTCTTTCATACCTTCAAAAAACCCCACTCCCATAGAGCAATTTGTATATTTAGTAGATATTTCTGAAGATCTTGGGAAACAAAAGGAGGGTTCCCTCTGTAGCAGCACAAACTCCTCAAAGTGAACATTAGATCTCTGTTCTTACAAGGTCTTCAGCCAGCCATCACCAATGACTTTGACCATGGGAGAAGAAAGAAATGGTTGAATGGCTAATCTAGCCCAGCTGAGTTAGAGACCATAAATCTTTAATGGTATAAGCCCAAAGTTTCTGTGACATTCCTAATCAATATCCAGGTACCTAAATACAGGAATATCCAAAAGAAGAATTAGAATCCTCTAGATTTGTGGTTTTCTGCAACAACAAAGCTAAAGAAGAAATTAGTTGAGAGGTTCGGGTTTATAACAATAGTTTTTCTTTTCTTTATTGGGTGTGTGTGTATGTGTGTTTGTGTGTGTGTGTGTGTGTGTGTGTGTGTTTTACAGAGTGAATAATTCCCCTTGTGAATGATTGGTTGAAGGACATTCAGACATAGAAATAAACTCCTTCTATACTTTGTCTTTCTCAAGTAATAGCCTCAGGGCTTTCCTTCTCTTCACTCAGGACTTTTAGTAGAACAACCTTTTTTACTGACTTTACTTTCTCTACTCCTGTTCACTCCTCCACTTATTAAATTCGACTTCAGCCATGCCTCTCCACTTCACTGTAATTTCTCTTACACTATTAGAGTACTTTAATTCTTTGGAGAGCAACTTTCCTCTTGAAACCTCAACTCCCTTGGATAATGCATTCACGTTCTGTTTTGCTTTTTGTCTTAGCCTTCTGACTCCTCTTTTGTAATCTCTGTCACATATTTCTTCTGCTGGTGGTTTAAATATTGATATTCCCTTAGGATCCCTGAGACCTTGTTGGTCCATGGCTCTCTTCTCTTTTCTCTATTGCTGGAGTGATCTTTAGAAATCATAGATCTGATTATATCCCTTCTTGGTTAATGCTTTAATCTTTCATTAGGATAAATTCTAACCCCCCTTAGAATAGAGTCCAACAGTATTTATCATCCATCCTCATTTATCTCTCCAGCCTCATCTCTCATCACTCCACACCCCACACCCAGTAACTTCATGCTGTAGTTGCACAGAATCACTCACAGCTCTTCAAATGTGCCTTGCTGTCTCGTTGCACATACAGCTCATTCTCGCCTAGACATCCTTCCCTTAATTTTTTACCTAGCTTAGGTGTCACCTTGCTTGGAGGACTTTCCAGTCCCCACTCCAGTCAGGGATAGGTGCTGCATCTGAGTAAACCCACTGAACCCTGTCTATCTCTATCATAGCACTTATTTCATTGTATTATAATGGTAAGAGTATGTACTTATCTCCTATAACAGACTGAATTCTTTACAGGCATGGATTATATTTTATTAATCTCTCTGTCCCCAGTACCTAGCAAAGTACCTAGCTTAGTCATAATTAGATAAACTGTGCTATAGTAAAAAAATAACCCCCCAAATTTCAGTGGCAAAGGTTTATTTATCACTCCCACAGAGACTGATTCAGATAAAAAGACGTTTCAAGATATTTCCTCCATGCAATGACTCAGAAATCAAGGCTTCTTACATCTTGTGACTCCAACATTTCAACATATAGCCCCCATGGGCCCTGAGATGAGGGAAGAATGAGTTTGACAGTGTCACACTGACTTTTAAATGCTTCAGAACGGAGATTGCACACATCATTTCACTCACAGCCCACTGGCCAGAAATAGTTGCACAACTTCAATTTAACCACCAGGGAGACTGGAAAATAAAGGGAGAACATGAACTATTTGGTGAGCACTATAGATATTGCCACAGGTATGTTGAATCAATAAACCCCAGTAAGAACAGTATAAAGTTATAGCTTGGTTCATTCATCAGACAACGATAGAATTCTTGTTGGCACAAGAAGAAATAAAAGGCTAGAGAAAGAAATAAAAGGCATCCAAATTGGAAAACAGAAAATGAAATTATCTCTGTTCACTGATGATATGATCTCATATACAGAAAACTCTAAAGACTCCACACAAAAAAAAAAACTCTTAGATTTGATAAATGAATTCAGTAAAGTTTCAGGATACAAAATCAATGTACAAAAATTAGTAGCATTTCTATACACCAATAATGATCAAGTTGAAACCCAAACCAAGAAGGCAATCCCACTTACAATAGCTACACACAAAATAAAACACTTAGGAATATATTTAACTGAGGAGGTAAAAATTCTCTACAAGGAAAACTATAAAACAATGATGAAAGTGATGGTAGATGACACAAACAAACAGAAAAATGTCTCAAGCTCATGGATTGGAAGAATTAATATTTTTAAAATTAAAATAAAATATTGTCCATATTGCCCAAAGTAATCTACAGATTCAGTTCAATCCCTATCAAAATACCAATGTCATTTTCCATAGAATTAGAAAACAAAAATCCTAAAACTTATACAGATCCCCCAAAAAGGTTCAAATAGCCAAAAAACTCCTAAGCAAAAAGAAAAAAGCTGGAGGAATTTACCTTACTTCAAATTATACTACATGGCTATAGTAACCAAAACAGCACAGCACTATTTAATAGACACATAGACCAATGGAACAGACTAGAGAACCCAGAAATAAAGCCACATATGTACAGCTGACTGACCTTTGACAAGGTCAACAAAAACATACACTAAGGAAAGGATACCCTTTTCAATAAATGGTTCTGGGAAAATTTGATTGCCATATGTGGAATGATACTGGACCACTGTCTCTCATCATATGCAAAAATTAACTCAAGATGGATTAAAGACTTAAGTTTAGGGCCCCAAACTAAAAATACCAGAAGAAAACCTAGGGAAAACTCTCCTATACATTGGTATAGGCAAAGAATTCATGACTAAGACTCAAAAGCATGGGCAACAAAAACAAAATAGACAAATGGGACTTTGCTTCTGCACAGCAAAAGAAATAATCAACAGAGTGAACAGACAACCTGCAGAATGGGAGAAAATATTTGCAAACTGTGCATCCAACAGGGGACTAAAATTCAGAATTTACAAAAAACTCAAACAACTCAGCAACAACAAAATTAAAAATCCAATAAAAAGTGGGCAAAGGGCATGAAAATATATTTTTTAACAGAAGACATACAAATGGCCAACAAGCATATGAAAAAAAGTGTTCAACATACTAATCATCAGAGAAATGCAAATTAAAGCCCCAGTGATATATCATCTTATACCAGTCAGAATAACTATTATTAAAAAGTCAAAAAATAACAGATGTTGGTGAGGCCGCAGAGAAAAGGGAATGCTTATACACTGTTAGTAGGAACGTAAATTAGTACAATCTCTATGGAAAACAGTATGGATATTTCTCAAATAACTAAAAATAGAACTACCATTAGATCCAGCAATCCCATAACTTGGTATCTACCAAAAGGAAAAGAAATCATTATATCAACAAGATACCTGCACTCATATGTTTATTGCAGTACTGGTCACAATAGCAAAGATATGGAGTCAACTTAAGTTTCCATCAGTGGATGGCTGGATAAAGAAAATGTGGTACATATACAGCATGGAATACTGTGCAGCCATAAAAAGAACAAGATCATGTCTTTCGTGGGAACATGGATGGAGCTGGAGGCTATTATTCTTAGCAAAGTAACTCAGAAACACCAAACCAAGTGCCACATGTTCTCACTTATAAGTGGGAGCCAAATGATGAGAACTTATGAACACAAAGAAAGGAACAAGAGACACTGGGGTCTATTTGAGGGTGGAGGCTGGGAGGAGGGAGAGGAGCAGAAAAAGTAAGTATTGGGTACTAGGCTTAGTACCTGAGTGATGAAATAATCTGTACACAAACCCCTATGACAGAGGTTTACCTATATAACAAACCTTCACCCAAACCTAGAATAAAAGTTAAAAAAAGCAAATGTGGTATATACACATAATTGAATACTACTCAGCCAAAAATAAAGAATGAAATTATGTCTTTTGCAACAACATGGATGGAACTGGAGATCATTATCTTAAATGAAACAACTCAGAAACATAAAATGAAATACCACATGTTCTCACAGATAAGTGGAAGCTAAATAATGTGTATACATGGACATAGAGTGTAGAATGATAGACCCTGGATACTCCAAAGGGTAGGGAGCAGCAGGGGAGATGGGTGATGAGAAATTACTTCATGGGTACAGTTTACATTATTCTGGCGATGGATACACTAAAAGCCAAGACTTCACCACTACGCAATATATCCATGTAACAAAACAGCACTTGTATCCCTTAAATTTATGCAAATAAAAATTATCTTACTTGTTTTTATTAATCTTTCTTAAATGTATGTATAGCTCACATTTATTTCAATGTTTAATATTATAACTGTTTTGGGTCTTTATTTAGAAGTTTAGTGATTTTTTGTGACCAAAAATATGTTGTAGGAGCTTACTCTTGCTTATGTCAATTTAAAATTGGTTTCGTTATACTATATTGTTTCACTTAAAGTCGAAGTTCCCAAGAACATATCAACATGAAGCAAAAACTGTACTATTATTCAATTCTTGTTTTGTTATTAAACTTTTCATTGCACATATCTATCTCATCTCCCTTAGTAGACTAGATTTCTTGAGATTAGGATTATACAAGGCATTTTTACTTTATTTAGAGTAATCAACACTCTCGGTTTGCCTCAGACAGAGGAAGTTCCCGTATATGGACGGGGCTTTCAGTACTAAGACCAGGGAAGTCCCTAGTAAGTCACATGTGTGGTTCACCCTGCTTTACATCAACCTTCGTATTTAGTTAAATGCCTAATAAAGTTAATAGATGAATTTTTCTTCCCCACCTCAATTTTAATCACTGACTTTATTTCAGTTTATCATTACTTAAATGGGGCAACAAATCATAAAGAAGTGTAATTAATGACAGTAATAATTGAGTTATAGCTATTTCTTATTTTAAAATTTCAGTTTTGTGCATAATATATTTTCCTTATTTTACTAATATTTGTGATGAAAGATTGTTAATAAGAAAGTGATATTCTCCACTTATACACTGCTGTTGGGAATGTAAATTAGTACAACCTCTATTGGAAACAGTATGGCAATGTCTCAAAGAACTAAAAGTGGATCTACCATTCAATCCAGTAATCCCACTACTGGATATCTACCCAAAGAAAAAGAAGTATTATATCGAAAAGACAGCTTCATGTGTATATTCACCACAGCACAATTCACAATTGCAAATATATGGAATAAACCTAAGTGCCCATCAACTGATGAGTGGATAAAGAAAATGTGATATAGATATAGAAATAGATAGATAGATATCATTGAATACTGCTCAGTCACACAAAAGAATGAAATAATGTCTTTTGCAGCAACTTGGATGGAACTGGAGGCCACAATTCTAAGTGAAGTAAATCAAGAATGGAAAATCAAATATCACATGTTCTCACTTATGGGTAGGAGCTTAGTTGTGGGTATGCAAAGGCATACAGAGTGGTACAACAGACTTTGGATACTCAGAAGGGGGAAGGGTAGGAGTGGGGTGAGGGATGAAAAACTACCCGTTGGATACAATGTACACTACTCGGGTGACATGAATACTAAAATCTGAAACTTCATGCCTATACAATTCATCCATGTAACCAAAAACCACCTGCACCCCTAAAGCTATTAAAGACATTTAAAATAATAATAATAGTAATAAATACTTCCCCCACTTTATGGAAAAATAAGTGGTATTCTCAATCATACAGTTCAAATACTGGTTTGCTCCTGAAGTTCAGGGACTATGTGAATTCTTTTCAAACTATATAAAACATACTGTAAAGATAAAGCCCCAAAGCAACATAAGAATTAATTTTGAAAAATAAGTTTAAATTATTGTGACTTTCTTGCATAATTTAGACTTCTGAGTTCCCTCTCTGAGTACTTTTTTCCTCCAAGAATACAATTCTCAAAATTTTAAAACTGGTTAGGCAATTTGGGATTCCTCTGGGATTTTGATGCCAAAACCTCCACTGACATTTTGAGGAGTTAATGGTTATAATTACTTTGCCTGTAGCAATATCACTGCCTTTAAAATAAAAGCCTCAGAACTTTTTTTAATGTATTAGATTACATTCCATTCAAAAGGACAGGATTTATTATACAGAAAAATGTACTAAGAGCACACTGATCTTTCTTCACAAAGTCTCTATTTTTCTAACATGAATTTTAAGACTATTATCACAGATTTATGAAAAAATTTATTCCACTAATCCTCCATTTTTTAAAAATCAAAGTTCCCCTGGTATGTCAACTTTTATTTTTATTTTTATTTTTCAATCATTCACTATTCTTTGTGGTACAAAACCCTTGCTCCTTTGGTAGGATGGGGGTAGAAATGCCCCAGACTCTGTCAGATGAGACTTGGGACACTTGGTCACAGCTAATGAATAACAGCAGGTGGACCAATGTTTCCCTGCAGTGGCCAATGGCATTGTAGCATGGCACCATAACTTCTGCATAGAAGAGAAGCCAAACACCATGGTAAATGCAGCTCTTAGGTTACACAGAGCTACCCACACAGAGCAAAGAAGCAGAATTTAGTGCTCAGAAAGGGGTAATCATGAATTAAAATGGCACAGCCCAGGAGCATTTAGGTACTTGAATAATTAGAGTTGGTCTGGGAATGGGCTGCATAGTGGCTGACATATGGGATGATGTGAAATGTTTTGGAAAGAACCAGGAAAAGGGTAGAACACATATTATATGACCATTTCAGACAGGAAGTGATACTTGTCTCAGGTCCTAAAGTAACTTGGTCAAAACACAAAGAGAAGAGCTCAGATCTCCTGATAGCTAATCTAGTGCTCTTCCTACTGTGACTTGCTGCCTGAAATTCTACATTTCATCTGTTTTTTAGAAGTGTCTACTGATAAAATCCAAGTATTACTGAGAAGGATATAACTTAAACCTAGCATTAGTTATTACAGAAAGGTATGTTCAGGAAGTCAAGAGCTTCTGGTAAATTGCACTATCAGGTTTTTTCTAATGATAGAACTGAGCAGTTTTAATGGTAGAAAAAGAAGGTCTGAGGACAGCACCAGGGGCTTCCCAGGAGTAAGATTAAAGGAAGAGAAATGCTCTAGTGAGTCAGGGAATCCTAAATTCCTCCTTGGACCTGGGAGGAGAAGGCACTGTAAGCATGAAAGCAGAGCCACAGCAAACCGAGCCTTTCACGCAATTTCATCCAAGATCAGCCCGGATCCTCATTCTGCAGAAAACAAAGACTGTGGGTAAGAGAAGATGGGAAGGAGTCAGAGTGAGCAGCCATGAGGGTTTTCTCCAAGGTGGATTGGTCACTAGAACAGACTGAGGCCATCTCTGTTGGAGGAGGCCTTCACATCAATCAGTACTGCAACTCTAAGACAGACTGGTACCCTGATTTCATTCCTTCCTCTCTCCAATCATAGGCTTAGTTCCTTTCCAATTCTTTTCCCTCACTGCACCATTCTGCCAGCACTTTGTTTTCACACCAGTGGATAGGGGTGTGTGTGTGTGTGTGTGTGTGTGTGCATGTGGCAGAGAGAGAAGTAAAGTAACATAGGAAATGCCTAGTATGTTCCAGCTGCTCTGTGAGATGCATCATATACACATAACTTCGCTTTATCATCACAAGACTTTATTATCACTTAGAGGCCAGTGTGGTGGAAAGCATTGTTCTTATAAAGAAACTGAGGAAACTGAGGCTCAGGGAAGCTAAGCAATTTTCCCCAGGTCACAGAGTTAATCACTTGCATATCTAGGATTTGTATCTAAAACTGTCTGATTCCAAATTTGATTTTCATCCTCCCACACTGCATTGACATAATTAGGATTCTTATTTCTTTAAAAAAATTAGAGTCCTTACTTTTTCAAGACTGTTAAATATACAGTACATTATTATGTCCCAATGCATAAAGATTTTCAATCAATAATACCCATTTCACACCAGAGATGTAGTATTGTATACTGGAAAGAGGGTTAGCCTGGGAGAGTGAAATTCGAAGCTGTGACCTCAGCTGCTAAATCTTGAAAGCCATTTAAGCTCCTTGTGACTCTGATGAATTATCATCAAAAAATTAGAATTGCAATATTTCCATAACATGACATAAACAAATGTAAAGTGCCTTGTAAATTGTACACCATCATGTAAAAGGAAAATAATAATAAAAGTAAAATGTGGGCAACCTCTCAAACGTTCATCAGCTGGTGAGTGGATTAAAATAAAACTGGTACAACTCTACAATGAGATACTGTTAAGCAATTTAAAAGAACAAACTACTAATACATGCAACAACATAGATTAATCTCAAATGCATTATGCTAAGTGAAAAAAGGCAAACTCTAAGGCCATAGTCCTGTATGATTCCATTGATATGACATTCTGAGAAAAGCAAAACTATCATGACAGAAAACAGATTAGTCGTTGCCAAGGACTGGAAGTAGGAGAAAGGGTTGAGTACAAAGGAGAGTAAAATAACTTTAGGACTGAGGGAAATATACTATAGCTAAATTGTGGTGGTAGTTACATGACTATATGTCTTTGTCAGAGTATTCAGAATTGTATACATAACAATGTGAATTATACCTCAATAAACCAGAGTTTTTTAAAAAAAAAAAAAGTAGAAGAGGGTGCCAAACACTTAATTCTAACTAGTTATAAAATTCTGATTTGATTATTTTGAGGAACCATTGCAACCTGATACACAAGATGCTTTAGTTCCTTTGGAACAAATGCTTGCTCTGAGTTAGACAGCATCTTCGTGATCATGAATGATTAATAAGGCCTCCTGCTCAAAGATCTTTGCAGATTCTTTGCTGAGAGCCATATTCCCGGTCAGCTTCTTTTTAAAGCAATCTCTGTTTGGCAAAGGTTGTACCTTTAACTTGATGCTTCAAAAGCGTTCCAAGCTGAACCACTTTCAAAATGCAGGATGCAGCCAGACACAAGCTCCTCCTGGCATCTTGTAATATGGGAAGAACGGACCTTGTTATCTCCCGAAGAGAATATCCAAGAGCTCAGCCATAATTACCCAGCTCTGGAGTCTGGCTTGCCCTTCCTTAATGCTAAGCAGGCTGCTGCTGAATCAGAAGCCTATAGAGACTTTTCTATCTGAAATGGCAAAATTTTCCAGGGTAGGCATTAACTGACATTAGCAGGGCTTCCTATCTCAAAATCAATTTGCAACATTTCAGTTTTGAAAGGTAAAGGCCAAAGGGATAAGAGCTAGGTTTTTAGATAACAGAACTACATTACCTTTCTGATCTGAAGTATATTTTTTTAAAATAACACACATTCTCTGAATGAGGATTTCCATTTTTTGTGTGTGTTAACTTGGGAAATCTATTTCGATTTTTTCTACATGGCTTTCAAATACTTATTTTTGAAAGTCTTGATAATGGCAATTATTGAAGCTATGAATTTAAAACCCCCAACCATCAGACATTCTTAAATAAAACAACATTTTCATTAGATTTCTAATCTGTACCTTTTTTCAATTCAGCAAGGAAATAAAGCCATTAGATATTCAAATATGTATAAGGGAAGCCGCAATCTTAAACCTTGTGAGTCCTCTGATTAGCCACTATAACAATCTTGAAGCTGAAGACAATAAATTTCCTTTTACTTTTTAAATCCTTTTTTATCCTACATTTGACCAGTTTCTTGCACATTAATTTAGTGTGATGAGGGAGCCCCATTTTTTACAGTAGAGAGAATTCCTTTTCTTTCCTGTGGAATACTTTTCAAATAATTTTTCTAATTCCCCCAGCTACATCCCATGCAATTGGCAATCTCAAAAATGCAAAGCTTCCATCAGAGAGATCTTTGCCAGGCACACAGGCAGCCTTAAGATTCAACCAAGCATTTAGACAGTGTTTCCACTCTGGAGAAATGACTGATTGGATGGATTAAATGGGCTTCCAAAGTGATTTCCAAATGGCTATATATATAAAAAAAGGAGGCTAATTAAATATAGTCATTGAGAGCAGTACTTAACTAGTCAAGTTCCTGTGTTATACATTCTTCTCAAAGAAGCCACGTGCTCTGGATTTCTCAATAAAAACAGGAAAATGAAAAAGAGTGTAAATGTCCAGTAACATTTAGCAAAGGTTTAGCAAACAATGGGACATCAACCAAAAGCAAAACTTTAGGAATATAGGGAGATCTTATAATACACTAAAGGAAAAAGAAGATTGTTAGGTGATGTGCTCATTACAATTATAATCCTGTAAAAATGTATGCTTGTGAACAATTAGAATCTAATAAAATATACAGAAATTGTAATCGCTCTGTTTAAATGAGGGGTATATGAGTGAGTCCTGTATTTTTTAAATTTTTCTCAATGCTGTGATAATATCTTTTTTTAATTTAAAGAATGTTTTTCATCTGCACTCTTGTTACTGGAGATAGGAATATGAATTGTGACTTTACGTGAGGCATTCTGATCATCATGAATTCAATCCAAGCGGCAGTGTTGCCTAGCAACAGGATAACTTTTCCGCAGTGCAATTCCCCAGTAGCAGAAACCTATGAAGTATCTCCTGAGGAATTCCCTACCTTAAGTGCACCCCATACTCTTATTACCCTGTTCTTATATTCCACTGCTTTGGGGAAATTTCATAATATAATCATGTGGTAATATTAAAATTAGGAGGGCTGCATTTTAAAATCCATAGCCCTGACTGTTAACCTCTCTGCCTTGGAGCAGGAGAATAGAGTGAAGGACACTTCTAGATTTCTTCCACTCTCCAATACTCCCCCAGATAAGAACAAGGAAGGAAAATGGTGAGAGCTTTGATTTCTAAACTTTATGGATGACAGTCTGACATGGCTGTCATCAGATGTAATGTTTCCTCTTGTTTTATTATTAAGAGTTTATCTTTTTAGATATAATGACATAATTTACATACTACAAAATTCATCCTTTTAAAGTGTACAGTTCAGTGGTTTTTAGTATATTTACAGAGCTGTACAACCATCACCACAATCAATTTTAGAACATTTTTATCACCTCATAAAGAAACTTTGTACCAATTAGCATTCACTCCCCATTTCTTCTCAGCCCTCCTCTCCACCAGGCAGCCATCAATCTACTCTCTGTCTCTGTGGATTTGCCTATTCTGGAGAGTTTATATAATGGAACCACACAGTATGTGGTCTTTTATGTCTGGTTTCTTTCACTAAGTATAATGTTTTCCAGGTTTATCCACACTGTAGCATGTATCAGGACTGCCTTTCTTTTTGTTGCTGACTAATGTTCTATTTACATATATATACCACAATCTGCTTATACAATTATCCATTGATGGATATTTGGACTATTTCCACTTTTTGGCTATTATAAATAATGCTGCTATGAGCACTTGTGCACAAGTTTTTGCATGGACACATTTTATTTCTCTTGTAAATATACCTAAGAATGGGGTTGCTGGGTTATATGGTAACTCTATGTTTAACATTTTGAGGAAATGTCAAACTGTTTTCCAAACTGGCTGTGCCATTTTACATCCCCACCAGCAGTGTATAAGGGTTCCAATTCCTCCACATCCTCACAAACATCTGCTATGCCTGTCCTTTTGGATAACAGCCATCCTAGTGGTTATGCAGTGTTATCTTTGGGTTTTGATTTGCATTTCCATGATGGCTAATGATGTTGAACATCTTGGCATATACTTATTGACCATTTGTATATCTTCTTTGGAGAAATGTCTCTTCAAATGCTTTGCCCGTTTCTAAATTAGGTTATGTGTCTCTATTGTTAAGTTGCTTTTTCTTTCTTTTTTTCTTGTGATATTCATTGTGGAGATGTGCTGACATAAAGGCCTTCACAGCTCCCCAAACACTCAGCCCAAGAAAGTTACCACTGGTTAAGGAGGAGAAGAGAGGGCAGTCACTGTACATCAGTGTCAGTGAATGGAGACACGGCAGGCCTCAGGGAATGCTCCCACTGAACACACTCATATCTGTCTGCTATCCTCACATCACCCCTGAAATTAGAATCTTGCTATTCAGCCTCCACAAAGCATAATGCCTGCTCTTGCTCTCAAACAGCACTGGGAGTGGAGGATGGGGGGAGACTCTGTATTGTAAAAAGAAAAGAATGGCCATTGCCACCTCCCACCATCCCTTCATCTCCCTCCTCACCATGGTCAGATTCTGTGCCTCTGCCTGTTATATTGTCCACTATTTAACTCGCTATTTGCAACACAGCAGTCTGACAAATGATTGACAAATAAATGAATGTCAAAACTTCTTTCTTCATTTAAGTAACAGTGGATTGGGACAGGAGGCCCATAATTTCTGCTATTGCTTGCAAATTCCCTATATGCTCCATTTTTAACACATATTTAACACTCAATGCTCTGAGCATTTTGCAAGAATTAATTTAATCCTCACAATTCTGTGATGTAGGCAATGTTATTATCTCCATTTTACAGATGAAGACACTGAAGCATAGAGAGGCAAATTAACCTGCCCAAGGCAAATAGCTGGTGGATAGTGATGCCAGATTCAGACTCATCCTGGCTCTTGTCTGTGCTCTCAATTGCCATGTGAAGCTCCTTCACCACGTTTGTTTTAATATATGCCCCTTACAGGATTGTGGAGGAAAGAAAGCCAATGTTGGAGCCTATGTTATGTGAAGGTGTCTCTTCACAAAAGATAGGTACAAAAAAGTCATCCAAAGCACATTTTTGGTAAATAAAATCATATTAAACACACAATTTTGTTTAAAATTTTAAGGGAAGCCTGCCATGAATCTATTCCCCAAAAAAGAATTCTGTGGTGACACAATGTCGACTTTTTTTCTGTATGTTAGCACTTGCTTTCCTTATGGCAAATTGTGCATTTGTTGTTGATAAAATGGTAGTCCCTAATTCGATTTGGCACATAGCCAGCATTCTCTAAATGTTGAATGGAATTGAATAAATCAATGAAGCAATTAATGTGTAGTGCAGAA
The DNA here is from genome assembly GCF_002776525.5 of Piliocolobus tephrosceles. Lineage (NCBI taxonomy): Eukaryota > Metazoa > Chordata > Mammalia > Primates > Cercopithecidae > Piliocolobus > Piliocolobus tephrosceles. The sequence continues at coordinate 2,825,668 of NC_045456.1, forward strand.
GGTTGCAGATTCCTTGTCTGGACCAGGCTGCCCTCAGAGAAATAATTCATCCAGGCCTAGCAGGCTCTTGGAGACAAGTGTAATGTCCTTGCCCCACCCCCCTCCCCAGAGGAGCAAATCAGCATTTTGCCATTATCATCACAGAGGTAATGATAAGTATAATAAGAAAGTATAAGGTTTATAGAGGATTTGTTATGTGACAGACACTGTTCCACGTCATTATGTGGATTAATTCAAGAATCCTGCGCCCCTGATCCTCCCCATGCTTCCATTCTGTCAAATGTATTCCAACTGTACTTGTCTCTCTGTTTGACTAGTTAGTCCATTTCTGGGTCTATGGCAAGCAGAGTGACAGGTCAAACCTAAGGTATGTAATTCAGAATGGTGTTTCCTCAAGGCAACCTAGGGTAGCACAGCTGAAGTCCACATGGGAATTGTGGCCAAAAAGGACCAAGACCAGAATAAAGCTGGGCCTTCATTCCAGTCAAAGACCACAAGGAACACTCCTGATTTTGAACAAGCTGGATTTATTACTCATTGCAGTGAGAGAAAATGTATACCCTGGGGAACCATGGGGCATCTCAGTAAGAGGATGTTATAAAAGACTTGTCTTAGGGTTGGGGCTGCTAGGTGCTTTGGGGAGGGTTTAAGGAAGCAATGCTTTGCTCTGAAATGGAAAGGAAACAGGGGTAATTCTATGATTGAATGTCTTAATAAATCTTATCTAGAAGGAAGGCTAAAATGAGGCTAAATCTGAGATTGGTAAAGAAGCAGCAGTCATTTATATTAACTTGGAGAGAGACATATTTTATCATTTATGTGGCTTGGACAATGTTTGTTTTGTCTGTGTTTAAACGTGGTTATGAAATGGTCTTGTTTTTGTTTTGATCCATTATGGCCATCGAGCAGCCTCACCTGATGTTGGTGTTCTAGGAAATAGTTTATGTTCAACAAGAAAACACCAAGGCTAAGCTGTTAGTGCCAGGTCAGCTCAAAGTAATGCCAAAGACCAGTTGATGGTACCAGGCCAGCTCCCAAAAGGCAGAGGCTGCTTTTATTTTGTCCTCAGGGAAAATATGCAAAGTGTCAGATTTAAAGATGAAAGAGTAATATGCACTGCTGTCCTACACAAGCTCCACTTCTCTCTTCTGTCTTTCTTTTTTTTTTTTTTAATTTCTGTAGAGATAGGGTCTCACTATGTTGCCCAGGCTGGTCTCGAACTCTTGGCCTAAAGTGATCCTTCTGCCTCTGACTTTCGTTCTTCTTTCATAGTAGAACTTGCACTTTGTTTGAGGATCTAGCCTGCCTCCGTGCAGACATGCCCTTCAGGAGAAGTGAGCCCCACTGCCCAACACCAGAAGAAGACCTAAGTGATCTTGGGATACTTCAATTCCCTTGATAAGGATTGCTTCAGAAAGGAGCATGTGACCTAACTTTGGCCAATGATTCTTGAGGAGTGTTCTCTTTGGGCACCTCTGAAAAGGGGACCTCTACACATTCTTAGGAGAGAACCACAAGAAGACATAGTCTCTTTCATCTCATTTTTCTCACTATGGTGCTACCGGTCTGAGGATAATGCCAACACTGTGGACTCAGAACTGGAGATGCTAAGAACTTGGATTAATGACAACAACAAAGTTGCTAAATCAACCAGCCCTAGAGACTCCTTACCTTAGGACTTCCAGTTATGTGAGATAATACATTTGTTCTTACATGAAAATACATTTTATTTTATTGGACATAATAAATGTCTTTTTTCTTTAGCCACTTGAGTGAGAATTTTCTGTTGCTTGCATCCAATGTATTCTTAAAACGTAATAAGAATTAAAAGAAAAGATGAAAAGCCAGGGTGGTAGCCAAAAAAGAGAGGACAGGATGAAGTGAAGTGCAAAACTAAAGTATATGGTGTAGGATTTTTCTCTTGTGTGACAGCTTAATGGGATTGCAGGCTACCCAACTTGAATGTTATAGGCAACAACCTCAACTTTTCCCTTATCACTTCTCTAGAGTAATCAATGCCCTTGACATCCTGTTGCATCTACTTTATGTAACCTCAGCTTACATAGATAAATCCCTCCAATTGTTTCTCCACCCCATATCGTAGGCTGCCAAGCACAGCTAGAGGTAAGAAGTGTTTCATTGTAATGATAGGTTGTACTAAAAATCTAGACTTCACAGTATCTTATGAGGACCTCATTGTCTAAAAATATTTTATGTTGTAATTATTATTTTAAATTGAAAAATTAATATTTCCTTCTTTTAAAATAAAAAAGTCAACAGAAATGAAAAGGTAAAATTAAATGTGAAGATTAGTTGCATCTTTCTAGACTATTTTTTTTTCAGACACATGCATATGTGGATGCAGGTGCAAATATACACATGAACATATACACATGTATTCATACACAGAGATTTACTTTTGATTTGATTTTTATGAAAAAAGCAAAGATACTCTGTGCTGGAAGAAAATCATTAGTAACATCCAATATGTATCCTTTGAGATATATCCTATACATATACAAATCTTTAAAATTATAGATATGCCTATATAAGCACACAGTTTTGTTAGGTGATATTTTTCCAAAAGAAAAACGGCATGCCATAAATATCATTCTTTTCACTTTAAATTAATATTGCTATCTCTCCACACCAACACCTATCTGTGCCATCACCTAACACAGACTTCCATCTAAATAGGATCGCATTGTGGGGTTATACTGTATTTTTTTTTCAATCAATTGTCTATTGACTAGGAATTTATGTTATTTCCAATTTGATGTTTTTTTAAACAATTCTTCAGTGAACAACCTCACATATTCACTTCTGTACATATGTGAAATTATTTCAACATGGCAAATTCACAGAAGAGGAACTTGTGCATCAAAGTGAAAGCACTGGTTAAATTTCAAAAGATAATGCCAAATTGGCCTCCAAAGATATGTTAGCACTTTACACTCTCACCAACAGTGTCTGGATGCCAATTTCCCTGATCAACAGTACTACCAACTTCCTCCCAACTGCTTCTTGACCAATATTTTACTCATCCCTAAACACATCTCTAACCTATTCACTGAAATTGCAATTCCAAACTTGTAAATTTCCTCAGGTCTCCAACCAACTCTCTTCCTCTCAGCGAATAGCCTTTTACCTGTCTAAAAACATGGGGCTCACCCAACAAGCTCTGCCTTATCAACTCATCTCCCTTCATCTTCATTTATCTTCCACTCGTTATGCTAAATCATAGACAGAGCCAGGTCTTCTACCTTGCCAAGGTTGGCTCTTTCAGCAGTGCCAGCAGACCTATCCTTATCTTGCTCTTCTCTCCAGGATCATTACAATTGCCTCCTAACTGGGTTCTGTTGCCCAGGCTCTCCCATCTCATCCAGCCTCCATAAGGCTGGGACACATCAAATCATGTCAACTTCCTGCTAAAAATCTTGTCTTGGCTTCCTAGTGCCTATGCAAGAGCACATAAACAACAGGCCCTATTCTTTCCTCTCTGTGCCTTTGCTAATTTTGTTCCTTTTTCCTAGAGTATACTTCTTTCTGCTTCCAACTGAAGTTTTCACAGGTTTCGAGGCCCAACTCAAACACCTGTCCTCCCTGAAGATTCTCCAAAACACCAAGGTAAAATTGACCCATTCTTATGTTCCCAGAGCCTATATTTCTGCTTTCCTTTTGGCTCTTACCCTATCACACTTTTGACTATGTACATACATATTGTTGTCTATGTACGTACATATTCATCTACACAGCTGTAACATGTATTTCTTTTAGCTCAATTGTTGTCTATGTATGTACATATTCATCTACACAGCTGTAACATGTATTTCTTTTAGCTCAGAACCATAATTTTTTTATACTGTAGCACCTGGCACAGTGAAACTGCATAAAAATCTCTCAAAATTGTTTTGTCAATATGTTTATTAGTGCCACGAAAATAGAAAGAACACTAACATTTGTTCAATAACAGACATCCAGATGGTGTATCATATAAATAAAACCTATTTGATAAAATCACAAAGAAATACTTAAATAAGGAATTATTATCTTTTGTGAAAAAAGCAAATGATCTCATATGTGTTTAATACTACAACCTGTAAAATATTATATACATCTCTTCCTGTCTCCATCATGACATACTGTTTTTCCTCCAAATCTCATGAATGGGATACTCAAAACCTGCATACATACACACATAATGGCTTAGCCTTATAAACAAGAACCAGAATCTTGATAACACAGCACAACTTCCTTGGTTTTCTAGGTCCCCACCATCACTACATCTCCAGTTAGGATTAAAGAAAAGATAATAGAGACAAGGCTGAGTTTGGTGATGAGAAACCAAAGAGAGCTTCCTAGTCAGATCTTCTCTTACTAGGGAATAAGTGCGATCATTCACTTCATTTTGTTGAAAGGAAAATATAAATAATTACCACATCTAAACATTAATTTTGTCTCCAACTTTATGGAAGTTTAATTGACAAATAAAAATTATATATACTTAAGGGGTGTGTGTGGGGGTGTGTGTGTGTGTGTGGTGAAAACCCTTAGGATCTACTTTCTTAGTAAATTTCAAGTATACCATGTGATATTATTAACTATAGTCACCATGCTATACATTAAGTCCCCAGAACATATTCATCTTATGACTGAAACTTCATACCCTTTGACTGACATCTCCACATTATACCCTCTCCCCAACTCCTGGAAACCATTGTTCTACTCTCTACTTCTATGAATTCAACTTTTTTAGATTACACATATAAGTAGGATTATACAGTATTTGTCTTTCTGTGTCTGGCTTATTTCACTTAGCATAATGTCCTCCAGGTTCATCCATGTTGTTGCAAATAGCAGGATTTCCTTCTTTTCAAAGCTGAATAATATTTGTGTGTGTGTGTGTGTCATAATTTATTTATCCATTCATCCGTCAGTGGACAGTTAGGTTGATTCCATATCTTGGCTATTGTGAATAGTGTGGCAATGAACATGAGAGTGCAGGTATCTCTTTAAGACATAGATTTCATTTCCTTTGGATTTATACCCAGTAGTGGGATTGCTGGATCATGCAGTGGATTTATTGTTAATTTTTAAAGGAACCTCCATGCTGTTAAAACCCATTAATTGTTGACCCTACTAATTATTCCAAATTTAAAATTTTAATACTTGATACATGTAAAATTAGAAAGACATGTTCATAATGGAAATATATGAAAAGTGGTAAACAATAATATTTACCACTTATTGAGTAGTTACTATGAACCAGAAACACTGGGCCAATATTTTACGTATAATCATTCATTTAATCCTATCCAAGTGTAGTGGATACACTCACACCCATATTGTAAATCAGGAAAATGAGGTTTAGAAAGAGTAAGTAATTTGTCCAAGGACATGTGACTACTAAGTGTCAGGATACAAACACAAATATGCCTCTGACCCAAGCCTGTGCTTTGTCACTACTCTATACCACTAGAAACCATGAAGAAGGCCCATCCTTTTGTAAAGCTCTCTGCAAAAAAAAAAGTTTCAAAAGTACACATATGTCTCCTTTGTTTGAGCCCAACAAATCATGGATTTATTCTAAGAAAATAATCTTTCTTCCCGCTCCAACATCACTGCTGTTGAAGAATTTGTAATGTTCTTTGAATACGCCATTTGTTCCACTCTATTTCCCAGCCCCTTCCAGACTAGTTCTGATTGATGGCTGTTAACAGGGGAACATGTGTCACTCCCAGGTAGAAGCAGTGAAAGGTCTGTGCATAATTTTCCAGTCTTTTCTCTTTTGCCTAGACTCACGTTCCAGACAACAGCTATCATATTGTGAAACCTCCATCAGCCTGGGTGCTCCTCCCTCCAGTGACTCACGATGAATGTGTAGCATGAACAAGAAACAAGTCATTATTGCATTAAGCCACTGGTACTTGGGGATCAATTTGTTATTGAAACATAAGCTAGCCCATCCTGGCTAATATACCTGCCAAATAACAAATAATTTTAAATAGAAAAAAAAAAAAAACTTTTATATCCAAGGGTTTTTATTGCAGCATTAAAAAGAATTAAGATAATAAATGTCCGAAACACAGTCAAATAAGCTATTATGCAACTTAATAGATAGTGAGGCTGCTTATTAAAATAAATGCAACAGTTATGACACAATATTAAAGGGAGAAAGCAAATTAAAAACTGTTATCTTCTTTGACGTGCATACTAAAATAAAGCACCCATACTGAACTATAAAGAGACCTGGAAAAACAGTAAAACCAGTGTTTTGATAAATGTTGGAATAAAAAGGCAGGAGCAACATTGTTATTTTATGATGTTGTTTATAAAAGAATGTATTAAAATTTATCCTTTTCCCATACCCATCACATCAAATTAATACTTCCCTTTAAGTAATACATGTCTTAAGGTAAAACATTAGAAAACCAAAATAGAACTGTTGAAGTAAAGGAAAGCTTTAAGTTCATAATACTGGTTTTAACATAGTTATAATTAATTAAAAGAAATCAGATACTAGCAAATTAAACATTCATTTCTCTTCATATGGCCAATTGAGAAACTATTTCTCCAGGTCAACTCTCTCCTTACTTTCTTGGCCCTGCTGAGATAAACCTAAATCATTCACTATTTTGTTCTCAGCATTTCTGTTCTACACTATAGTCTCCTGACCTACTAAGGAAGTCCCAACTATAAATAACACAGCAAACATCTCAGGAAAAAGTTAATTAAAGGCAGAAATTTAATTTAATCAATGGAGAAAAAACACCCTAGCTTGTAAATATAAACATATGATTTTAGGATATAGTCACTGTATTAGTCCATTTTCACACTGCTGATAAAGACGTAGCTGAGACTGGACAATTTACAAAAGAAAGAGGTTCAATGCACTTACAGTTCCACGTGGCTGGAGAAGCCTCACAATCATGGCAGAAAGTGAAAGGCACGTCTCACACGGTGGCAGACAAGAGAAGAAGAGGGATTGTGCAGGGAAACTCCCATTCTTAAAACCATCAGATGTCATGAGACTTACTCACTATCATGAGAACAGTATGGGAGAAGCTGCCCCCATGATTCAATTATCTCCCACCAGGTACCTCCCACAATACGTGAGAATTCAAGATGAGATTTGGGTGGGGATACAGCCAAACCATATCAGTCACTGTTCCTATTTCCTTCCCAAAAATGCTGTCTAACTTGTTTTTGGCATTTGAAAGAGGATTGAAATTCTCACTTGTTGGAATCTTCTTTGTAAGCCACCAAAAAGAATGACAGACCCAAGAGATGCCACAGAGGGAATGCTGAGCACAAGACTTGCTTCTGATGTACTTCCATAGATCTCTTGCAGCATGACTCACTTGCAAGTGAAACTGCTTCAGAGAGCATCACCTGTTTAATTATAACTGCTATTTCCAAGCTTCACCATAAGACAAATGCCTTAACAATGACTCTTATTCCAAATGGAATATATTACAGTATTGGCTTCTTATAGCTAGTATCCCACTACTGCTTGGGCCATTTGGAATTGGAGGCAAACTTTGCTTTTCCCTAAGATCAAAATGTTTATTGTGGAATTCACAGGTATTCTTGACATAGAGCTCTAGATTTGGCTTTGGTGAGTCAATAGAAAAAATAATAATAACTAAATAAAAACAAGTCTACTACAGTGCCATTGGGATTTAGTTACCCACAGATAAGCTTGTGAAAAGAAAGAAGCAATATCTTCTTCAAGATAAATTATAAGGACCAACTTCAACGAAAATAAATCACAAATAGAAAACACCCTCTGGAAAAAATCAAGAAAATACCACCTATTGACATAATCATTTCACCAGTGACAATGCTTTACTTTCAGAGAAGTTGACTGAAGAAATCCACATATTCATCGGACATTGGAACCTAGATTAAAATGTCAATAAAAATTATTCCTGGTGACACTGAAATACTGCTCAAAATAAAATGTTTTAATAATATCAGAAATAGAAGATATAATGTTAACAGTTTGAAAATGCTTAGCATTGTTATCCATGTTTAAGATGATTATCTAGAAAAAAAATATTTAAACACCTGATGAATTTTACTCATTTGAAATGAGAGGTTTGTGGCAGATAGTATTGATTGCTTACCCAGAAAACATTTTCTCCTTCATCTTTGCTAAGAAAACCTCAGTCAGAGTCCTTTAGCTAGATGCTGTTAAGAAATAGTATTCCAAATGTGGAAATAAGGCAAAATAATGACTGTCTGTCCTTCAATGTCTAACAGGCCCAGCCAAAGAGTATTTATCTAATTATCTAAGGAAATGTACTTTTGTTTGACTTCCAATTTACTATTGATTCATTAAAGATAGATATTAACTTGTAGAACATTAATAAGTTGCAAGGTAAAAAATAATAATAATCCCTAAGGTTACAGTTTTATACTCCTGTAGGGTAATAATCAGTTTTGTATCTATTTTGGCAATTTCCTTTCAGTATTCTTTTTTTCCTTGACACTATCTGTCACTTTCTCCTAACTACCTCTGAACTAGCTTTACTATTTTGATGGCTCCCTCATTAAGGAGTTATCTTTGACATGTGCTCATCCTATGCTTGTATGAGAGTCATATTTTTAACCATTTAAAATTTATGGTTTGACAGTATCCAGCTCCAGAGAATTAATTCTGATTAATCTCAGACATTTGTGGCATTCCTATATCCCTTTGTCAGTAATTGTTCTAGGGGTGGGGATATGGACAATTCTGATCAATAAAACATAAAGAAATTCTGCTAGGGCCTTCGAAGAATAATTGTTTCCTCTGAAGGAGAGATAATGAAGAGAAAGCCTCTTTTTCTACCACTCTCCATATGTTTTGCTTAAGATGGTGTCATACAAAACTGAGGCAGCCATGCCCATGGGAGAAGACATCACTGAATACACTGAAGATGACAGAGCAGATGAACCCAAGGAAGACCAGAGTCCCTGACACCATCACAGGGTTGCATAACTAACCCTGAACCACCTAGTTCTGGGCTTCTGTAAACAACTAAGTTTTATTGGTAGTAGATATTATTAGACAAATGTTCCATTACTTGCAGCTAAAAGCACTTCTAGCCAATATAGAAAGTAACAGGGAAAAAAATGAAATACAAAGATATATTATTTGCTTTCTTAGTTGGCACAATGAAAATAATTTCCAGAAATATTTTTGGTTTTAACTTTATACTACCCCCAGAATGCAATCAGAAAATATGGAGGGATATTTGAATTTACTGCACTATGGTGGTGGGCTGGGGGCTGGCAGGTGTAGGAGTAGAATGAGAATAAACTATTACCCAGAAATATGCTTGGCCCATTTCAAGAAGGATATTTCTGAATCATTTCTTGAATTAAGAATACTTATTTAATGTGGTATATATACACCATGGATACCACTCAGCCATAAAACAGAATGAAATAAAAGCCTTTGCAGCAACTTTGGATGGAGCTGGAGGTCATTATTCTAAGTGAAGTAACTCAAAAATGGAAAATCAAATATCATATGTTCTCACTTATAAGTGGGAGCTAAGCTATGAGGATGCAAAGGCATAAAAATGATACAATGGACTTTGGAGACTTGGCAGGGGAAGGGTAGGAGGGTTGAGGGATAAAGGACTACATATTAGGTGCAGCATACACTGCTCAGGTGATGGGTGCACCAAAATCTCAGAAATCACCACTAAAGAACTATCTATGTAACCAAAAACCACCTGTACCCCCAAAATTATTTAAATTTTAAAAAATAAAATTTTCTTTTAAAGAAGAATAAAGAATACTTACTTGATTGGCTAGCTTTCCATCCCCAATTATCTAGATCTACACTGTCAAGAGCTGCTCTACAACTCTTCTAGTGTGACATGCAGACCTTACAAGCCCTCATTTGTATTATTGTTGTTTCAACAAAAGTGCCTTCACTGGCACTTTATGAACATTGACATCCCATTACTTTAGTTAGCTCAGAGTTTGCAGATGTAAATTATATTATACTCTCTGTAATAAACTTAATTACAGAAGCTTCTGATGACTGTGATTTACTTCTCAAGGGTGACAGAACTCTTTGAATTTCCCAGCAACGGACACACATTCTGATTAAACAATGAATATACTCTATGTTTTTGAACACTGCGAACCTGAAAGTATCTTTACAAAAGCATCAAGTAATTTTGATTAATGCTTAAGTAAAATATATACAGAGGTAGAAAAAGTCTTTGAGAGATCATCCAATCCTACTCTTGGTTTAAATGTGAAGAGAGTGAGGTCTAGGGGAGTGTTACCACTGATCATTTTAAAAATGCAAGTGTTGGCCGGGCGCAGTGGCTCAAGCCTGTAATACCAGCACTTCGGGAGGCCGAGACGGGCGGATCACGAGGTCAGGAGATCGAGATCATCCTGGCGAACACGGTGAAACCCCGTCTCTACTAAAAAATACAAAAAAACTAGCCGGGCGAGGTGGCAGGCGCCTGTAGTCCCAGCTACTCGGGAGGCTGAGGCAGGAGAATGGCGTAAACCCAGGAGGCGGAGCTTGCAGTGAGCTGAGATCCAGCCTCTGCACTCCAGCCTGGGTGACAGAGCGAGACTCCATCTCAAAAAAAAAAAAAAAAAAAAAAAGCAAGTGTTTTCATGTGTTCTAAACCAATCAGAAAAAAGAGCAGCTTTAAGAAATGTTTAGGGGGAGATTTTTTTTCTTTCCCTTTTACTTCTTTTTAAGTTTTATTATTAGTTCTGGGGTACATGTGCAAGATGTGAAGGTTCATTACATAAGCAAACGTGTGTCAAGGTGGTTTGCTGCACCTATCAACCCATCACATAAGTATTAAGCCCAGCATGCACTAGCTATTTTTCCTGATGCTCTTCATTCCCCCACCCCACCTGCCTAGAGGCTCCAGTGTGTGTTGTTCCCCTCCCTATATCCATGTGTTCTCATTGTTCAGCTCCCATTTATAAGTGAAAACATGCAGTGTTTGGTTTTCTGTTCCTGTGTTAGTTTGCTGAAGGTAATGGCTTCCAGCTCCATCCATGTCCCTGCAAAGGACCTGATCGCCTTCCCTTTTATGGCTGCATAGTATTCGATGATGTATATGTACCACCTTGTCTTTATCCAGTCTATCGTTGATGGGCATTTGGGTTGATTCCATGTCTTTGCCATCGTGAATAGTGCTGCAATGAACATATGCGTGCATGTATCTTTCTAACAGAACAATTTATATTCCTTTGGGTATATACCCAGTAATGGGATGGTTGGGTCAAATGATATTTCTGCCTATAGGTCTTTGAGGAATCACCACACCATCTTCCACAATGGTTGAACTAATTTATGTTCCCACCAACAGTGTAAAAGCATTTTTATTTCTCTGCAATCTCGCCAGCATCTGTTGTTTTTTGAGTTTTCAATAATCATCATTCTGACTGGCATGAGATGGTATCTCATTGCGGTTTTGATTTGCATTTCTCTAATGATCAGTACGTTGGGCTTTTTTTCATGTTTGTTGGCTGCATGAATATCTTCTTTTGAGAAGTGTCTGTTCATGTTCTTTGCCCACCTTTTAATGGGGTTGTTTTATTCTTGTACATTTGTTTGAGATCCTTGTAGATTCTGGATATTAGACCTTTGACAGATAGATAGATTGTAAAAGTTTTCTCCCACTCTGTTGGCTGCCTGTTCACTCTGAAGATACTTTCTTTAGCTGTGCAGAAGCTCCTTAGTTTAATTAGATCCCATTTATCAAGTTTGGCTTTTGTTGCAATTGCTTTTTGGGATTTCACCATGAAATCTTTGCCCTTGCCTATGTCCTGAATAGTATTGCCCAGATTTTCTTCTAGAGTTTTTACAGTTTTGGGTTTTGCATTTAAGTCTTTAATCCATCTTGAGTTCATTTTTGCATAAGGTGTGGGGAAGAGGTCCAGTTTCAATTTTCTGCATATGGAGAGCCAGTTCTCCCAGCACCATTTATTAAATAGGGAATCCCTTCCCCATTGCTTGTTTTTGTCAGGTTTGTCAAAGATCAGATGATTGTAGATGTGTAATATTATTTCTGATTTCTCTATTATGTTCCATTGGTCTATCTGTCTGTTTCTATACCAGTACCATGATGCTTTGGTTATTGTAGCTTTATGGTATAGTTTGAAGTTCAGTAGTGTAATTTCTCCAGCTTTGCTCTCTTTGCTTAGTATTGTCTTGGTTATATGAGCCCTTTATTAGTTCCAAATGAATTTTAATATAGTTTTTTCTAATTCTGTGAAGAATGTCAATGGTAGTTTAATGGAAATAGCATTGAATCTATAAATTCCTTTGGGCAGTATGGCCATTTTCACAATATTAATTCTCCCTATCCATGAGCATGGAATATTTTTCCATTTGTTTGTGTCCTCTCTGATTTCCTTGAGCAGTGGTTTATAGTTCTCCTTGAAGAGGTCCTTCATTTCCCTTGTTAGCTGTATTCCTAGGTATTTTATTCTCTTCATAGCAATTGTGATAGAAGGGAAATAATAGATATCTCTAGAGGTGTCATTCTCAGTATAAACCTAAGACACTCTCTTAGGGCTCCCAGAAACCTTTAGGATAAATCTTAGTAGCACTGGGAAGAACCAAAGAAAGTCTGGGAACTATAAAGGTGATATTAATTTCATCTGTAGACTATAAAATATATATTATATATGCAGATATGGCTGTTTAAACTGGCTGATACAGGGTTTCATGTCCTGCTCAGAAAGCATTAAAACATGCTTTCCCTCAACATGACTCCCATTTGACAATGGCTAATGTGTCACAGATCATCCTTATTTTCCCTGTGGCATCAAACTGAGATAGACACAGTAATAATATCCACATCATGCTTTATGTCAATCTCACGTTGCTCACTTAGTGGCTAAGTTGCAACTATTCACCCTACTACCCAATTAATCCTTTTGCACAGGATGTTAAACAATATGAAAATGTAAGACTCCAATATATTTTTAATGACCTCAAATTTTACTAAGAGAGATAAGCTATCCCCATAATGCATTATATGATTAAGTTCTTGGGCTACAAAAACTAAAGTAGTGCCTCCTGGTTGGCTTAATTTTTGGCACAGAAAAACTCACTGTGAGTGTGTGTCTGTGTGTGTTTATACTGAGTTTTTCTGTGCCAATTAAATTATGTTCCATAAATAACCTAGAAACGCAAAGAAAAAGAATGTTGTAGGTCAACTAGGCCCTTGCTACCCAAAGTGTGTCCCCTGGACCAGTAGCACTGACATCACCTGGGTGGAAGCTTGTTATAAATGCAGAATGGCAGGCCAACCTCAGACCTGCTAATCGATATTCATTTTAACAAGATCCCCCAGGTGATATACATTAAAGTTTGAGATGTACTGGTCTAGTTGACTTCCTTTATTTGACACATGAAGTTACTAAGATCCAAAGAGAGTAAATGATTTGTCTGCCTCTCAGACTTCATACATTTTTCTAAAGAATTCAGGAATAAAATGACTTTGTTAAGATGAGAAAGAGGTGATATATAACAGGAAGATTCCCAAAAATAAAATATTAATGGATGTAGCAGAAAAGTTAATATCAACCAAAATATCAACTATCATTCTTTGTCAGTGGTATTTCTCTTTACCTTCAGTTGTAAGTTGAATCATGGTCAATTGCAATGGGGATATATCTTAAAATATAATTCTTGTTCCTCAGTCCTGTAGTGCATACATCATATAAATGTAGTAAGTTTGAGACTATCAGACCACAAACTCAGGCATGCATGAAATGGACCTTCATTCTATAATTCGACTTAACTTCGACCTTGAGCCCCTCGCTCTTCCACCAAACCTTAATCTTAAGTAATTTGGTGTCCTTTCTCTTTCTCCTAGGTTATGTCAAAGTTTTGAAGGCTTTTCCAGCATGCCAAAAGATTCATGGAGAAAGGGATTGACAATTTGGTTTTCATGGGATCCTCAGAGACATCCATGGTGCACTGCTTGGGGGCATCAGATTAATTCTGCTATTTATGTGTTTTTCAGGCCATCTAAGATCTTGTGTAAGAAAAGCAGCAGTCACACAAACTCAAATGTCCTCAAACTCCAGGCAGGTACATAATGTGTAAAGCAGGATATGGCAAATTTGACAATTCAGCCCCCATATAAAGAAGACAGCTTCTCTTTAGCCCCACTAGCTGGTTTTAGCTCCAGAATTTGAACATTTAGGTTTATTTATTAGTCAATAGTTCCCCACTTCCAGTCTGGTGTACTCCCTTAGTGCAAGAAAAGCCTGTTTAACTCACCTTCATACCTCAATATATTCATTCATGGATATTCATTCATTTATTCATTCAACAATATAAATTGGGCACCCACCATGTCCTGGGCATGTATTAGACATAAGGAACACAGTCTTTACCATGATAGAGCTCGCATTCTTAAGGGGGGTGAAACTGGCATTTAACAAATAACAAGTAAATGAATAAGGTAATGACATCTAATGTATAAAATGAAAAGCTGTATTATCACAAGGTTAATGAAAACTTTGCAGTGAGCCTATGCATCCAGCCTGCCAGAATTTCCAAGGGTTCAGGTGTGTGATCTGAATCTACCCTGATTCAGGCTGTGTTTTGGCATCTTCTAATTTCATTGTCTACTTAATAGCTCATGGGAGTAATTCTGGGTCTTGTGAATACATAGAGCAGTGGTATTTCCAAGCATTCCCCTGTTAATTGGCATAAATTGTGTCAGCCCAACATGGAGAAATAGGGCCAGAAGAATATTAGAAATTAAGGCAGCCACTCTGCACCTCATAGTTACCCTAGACAGGGCAGCCTGCCTTTCCTCCACCAGTCCTCACCTTTCCCTTCATAACACTTTTCACCCACTCCCATTCTCGAGAGAATAATAAATTTAGCCTCCTTTTGGGTGAAAAACAAGGGTGGGAGGAGAATGAGTGCCTGTCATTAATCAAATCTGAGTAGTTGTAGGTCTTGGTATCATGATATTTACTGTATTTTGTTCAGTTGTTCTTAGTAGCCCCACGGCTTGCCCCTCGCCCATATAGTCATTGTTAATCATTCCCTAAAATTATGGTAGAGCCAACTTAGAACAAATAGTCACTATTCAACTTGAACTTTAAAATAGAAGCTCTAAACTCCTTAACTGGGAAAATGGCCTATAAGCCAAAGTGCTTTTGAGCGTCAGCTATAGTATTCCTAGGAGTGGGCTTGCAGAAGTCCAGGTATATACTTTCACTATGGCTTTGTATTTACTTTGTCTTATTTGATGATAACATAGAGCATGGTTTTCATTGCTCAAGCAACAACGAAACTGAATGCTTTCATTTTGTCTTCAGACAGCTCGAATAATGTTAGAATTGGCTTATATTTAGCAACTGACATTACATTTATGTTGTGTATGCTGAATACAAGTAGATTTAGGAAAGGGAAGTAGAGAAAAGGAGTTTTTCTCTCATAAAAGATCCTGATTTGAACAAGTATCCAGAGATGGCTCTAGACAAAATAATAAATTGGGTGAAGATTTTTCTTTGAGATATTCCCATATCTCCTATTGAGGAGCTTCTCTTTCCCTTCCTTACTCTTTCTTCACTTTATGTTTCCCCAAAGACTTGTAGTCAAGCCAGGAATCTCATTTCTGAAAATCTCAGCTAAGATTTATACTAATCACCAAGAAAAAGCTGAGTCAGCCACTGTTAGAGGTATTAGCACTCCCACAAGAGCATCACAAAAGATTCAAAGTTTCACAAGAGTCAAAGTCATGGATAATAATAGCAGCAATACTCATTAATTCAACAAGCATTTATTGTGCACCTAACATACACCAAGCACTGGACCATGGTGAACAAAGCAAAAGTATTGCTTTCATGATACTTACATTTTAAGAAAACCAAAGCTCATAAATAAGTAAGTATATAAGACAATGTTAGGTACCAATAAGTGTCATTAATAAAATAAGGGAAGGTGAGAGACTAGAGACCAATGGATAGGAGGTAGGACCCAATTTGCACATAGTGACCAATGAAGGCCTCTCTGATGAGAAGACATTTGAGAGGAGACCTGAATAAAATGCAGGAATAAGCCATGTGCAATGTGAATTTCTGGGTTAAGGAGCATTCAGATGAGAGAAATCAGCATATAAAAAGTCTCTCAGCTGGAACATTCCTACGTGGTCAAAAAACAGCAAGAAAATTGTAACCAGATGAAAGTGAGGGATGGAAGATAGCAATAAGAGGGGAGATCAGAGACATTAGCTGAAGCCAAATCACATAGGGTCTTTTAGATCCTGGTAAGGACTTGGGATTTGGTTCAAAGTATGATGGGAAGCCAATATAGGACTTTGAGTTAAGGAGTGACAAGACCTGATTTTAGAAAGATTCTTCAGGCTTCTGTGGGGTGAATAGACTCTAGGCAAGACTGTAAGCAGGAACACCAGTTAGGAAGCCACTGCAACAGTTCAGGGAAGAGATAATTGTGGCTTGGACTAGAAAGATTGACATTTTCAGGTTTGTGATATAATCACACTTGACACTCAATGAACACTCACTTCCTATGGGTCATACAAACATTATCCTCATAACCACTCTGTGACATAAGTACCATCATTAGCCCCTATTTATTTACTAAGGAGAAAAAAATGATTTTTAAAAGAAGATAACTTACTTATTTTCATCATCTAGCCCTGATTTACCAAGGAGGAATCCAAATTTAAAGAGGGTAAGTAACATATCCAAGGTCACACAAATAACAAATAACAGACCCTGAGTTTGTACAAATTTATCTAACTCAAGGACTCAGAACTGTTTTCGCTCTCAAGAAACTATATGGGCCACAATTACTGATGTTGGGCTAAAATTTGAGGCAAACTCATTATATCCAGTGTGAGGAAAGAGTATCATCACACATTAACCACAGGCCAGGGAGGAGTAAGGAAGGGTAGAGTTAGTGTTAACATTAGGGCTAGGCAACCTTATCTTTAGGCTGGGCTTCTTAACAGAGGCCCTGGAGTGAGAGATTCTTAGATTCACACAAAATAAGATTTTTGAAGGCCTTTAGAAGCTAATACGGTTTGGGTGTTTTGTCCCCTCCAAATCTCATGTTGAAAGGTGATCCCCAGTGTTGGAGGACGGCTTAGTGGGAGGTGTTAGGGTCATGGGAGCAGATCCCTCATGGACGTCATGGTGCTGTCCTTGAGATAATGAGTGAGTTCTCACCCTATGAGTTCATGCAAGAGCTGGTTGTTTAAAAGAGCCTAGCATCTCTCTTGCTGTCTCTCTCTCACCATGTGACATGCTGTCTCCCCTTCACCTTCTGCTGTGACTCTAAGCTTCCGGAGGCCCTCATCATCCAGCACTATGCTTTGTGTACAGCCTGCCGAACTGTGAGCCAAGTAAACCTCTTTTCTTTATAAATTACCTAGTCTCAGGTATTCTTTTATAGCAACACAAAACTGACTAATATGGAAGCCAAGAAATATATATATTAAAATGAATACAACTTTTAGACTATACCCTTTTCCTTTTGGCCACAAAGCAGGTGTGTGCAGCTTGAGTCATTCTGATTGTGAAAGGACTGATCTGTGAAGCTTCTAAGTCTTTATGAGAAAAAGAGAAGGTGGGACACATTGGAACGTACTTTCTTGATTGGTTGGCCTTAGAAGCCTGAATGACAGCTAACTTTAAGAGAACCAGCAGCTGACAGGGCTGTTTCACACCAAGCGAGAGTTTAATAAACAAAATCACAATTGGTCCCAGCTTGGCTTCAGTTTTTTTGAGAATGACATCCAAGATGGCATAATCACTGAGGAGAAAATCACAGTCTTGTTTGTACTTGGAAATTGCTAGGTTGGTAGCAGCTGTTGTTCACTCATGGTTGAACTTCTCTGTCATTAGATTTCAGAGTAGGTAACACAAAGGGAGAGGATGGTGTCATTGGCTTCCCAGGTTATTGAGCAAATAAGACCTCAGGGAAATCTTATTTACAGTTGACCAAGTACTCACTACATGTGGTCAACTTCATGTTAAAAATGCTATATAAACCATGGTGAAGGTGGGGAGGGGGAGGGGGAGGAGAGGGAGAAGCGTGACATTGTCCTTGCCCTCAAGGGGCTTACAAAACTGCAAACACTCAAGGAAAATTACAAATACAAAGGTGTGCCAATTATCAGTGTATTGCCTCTTGGTGTCAAATCCAGCCTTCTTTACCCTGCTTCATGATACTAGAGCTGGACCCTATAAATATTTCTCCTTTGCAAGCTGGTTCAGTGCTAGGCACTGTAAGTGTATGGCAGGGCAAAGAGACTTCTATTCCTAATGTGCTTTTCTGGTTTTCTGTCTGCCTCTGCAGCACAGGTGGCCAGGGCCATGCAGATCATTCAGAGGTACTCACCCCTCAGTGAGTTTCAGCAGCATCCCTACAGGTAGCTTCTCAGCCACTTTCAGCAGCATTCTCACAGGCAGCTTCCCAGCAAGTTCCACTAGCAACCTTGAGGACTGCTTCCCAGAGTCTTAGTAGCATTCCCGGGCAACTTCTTGGTGAGTCTCATCAGCATCTCCATGGATAGCTCCCTGGTGAGTTTAGTAGGCACCTCCGCCAGCAGTGTTTTGCTTGCCAGTCCCTGTCTGCAGCACCTCAGTGAAGTTCACTACTAATCAGTGGGTCACAGCCACACAGCCTCAGCTGAGTTCTGAATCTCAGCCTTGGTGGGGGCTGAGGGAAGCTCTTCCAAATGTGTTCCTCCCTAGGTACTCCACTTCAACCCTAGAGGTATTGGCTGCTCCCTATATCTGCAATCTCTGTATTCTTTAGAATTATCCTTGACCTCATAGTAGCTAATCCCTTGTTATTAGTTAATGATTCTTTATATTAAACTCTCTCTGTTCTAATTACTGTATGGTTTCTGTTTCCTGACAGAAACCTAGCTGATACAAAAAGTAAGAGAATATAAGTGCAAAACTGGAGGATAATAAAAAGAGACGTTCTAGGAGTTCAGAAAGTGAAAATTTAAATGTGGACTATTGAGTCAAGAGAGGGCTTCATGGAAGACTTATAACCTGAGCTGGACCCACCCTGACAGGGAAAGAGAGTGTGTGTGTATGAGACAGACAGAGAGACAGACAGATAGAGACAGAGAGACAGACAGATAGAAACAGAGAGAGAGAAGGAGATGGAGACACAGACAGTGACAGAGGGAGAGAGAAAAAGAACCAGGTGCCAAATAAAAAGATTGATTTTTAACATGGTGGGAAGTAATTTTAGAGTGTCAAAATAGATTCAGAATTGACTAACCAGTTAGTTAATTCAACAAATGTCTATTGAGCACTGATTCTAAGTGCAGGTTTTCAGCAATGAACAAAATATATGAAAATGTTTGTCCTCATGGGGCTTACATTATAGTGGTGGGCAGACGGCAAGGCAACAGAGAAAATAAAAAATCGACATGATAAACATGTTAACTGGTACAATAGAGGCTGGTAAGTGAAATGAAAAAAGAAAAATCTAGGAGGGAGGATGTAGTTCTTCTTTCTACTATAACAAACTACTACAAATAGTGGCTTAAAACAACACAAACCGTCCTATAGTTAGGAAGTCAGAAGTGCTGAAATAAAGATTTGTACAGGACAGGCATTTCTTCTGGAGGCTTTAGGGCAGATTCATTTCCTTGCCTCTTTCAGTTTCTAGAGGACACCTACACTCCTTGGCTCATGACCTTTTCCTCTTTATTCAAGACTAGCAGCAAGGTAGCATCCTCCAATCTCTCTGCTCTTTGCTCTGTTTCCATGTCACTTCTTCTCTGGCTCTGTCCTTCCTGTCCCCCTCTTATAAGAACACTTGTGATTACTCCCGACCTACCCAGATAATCCAGTGTAATTTCCCCTGTGGGGTATAATCCAGGGGGATAATCCCCTGGGGGGACATTATTCTGCTATCACAGGAGGGTTGCAATTGGCGGTCATGGTAAGCCTCATTGATTAAGGTAAGATTTGAACAAAATCTTAAGATAAGGGAGTTACTTATAAAGCTATATTTACAGAGAATGTTCTGGTAAAAGATAGCCAGTGCAAAGGCTATAAGGCCAAAGGATTCCCAGGGTGTTCAAGGAACATGAACGCCAGCACAGCTGACACAGTGAGTCAGAGTACTAAGAGATAAATAAAATCAGAAAGTGGGAAAACCAGGTCATTTGAGGTAAAGGATTGGGGTGGGGACATTGAACCGAGGAGGACAGTGATTTGCCTTACACATTAATGGCTCCTTCTGCCTACCATATTGAGAGTAGACTGTAGGAAGGCAGAAGATTAATCAGTAACAACTACTTAGAATGCTGTGTGGAGAAGAATGCTGAGACCAAATTCAGACTCAACAGGAAAGAAGGCCACCACCTACTCACTGTGGGCATGGAAGAAATGAAAACACAGCTGGAGTCTTTTGGCCCAGTATTTTCCATCCCTGTAATGGATATGGGGTTCCTGGAATGTTAGACTAAGGGAGTGTGTTTCATGTATTTTATGAAGAATCATAAAAAAGATTTTGAGCAGAACAGATATATTAATATGTGTCTAAAAACTGTGCTTTTATTGAGGCAGCAATAAGAAAAGCATCTCACTGAACTAAAATTCAAATGTGTACATTTCTGATATTCTTGATACCTCTTGCAATGTATTAATACTTAGTAAAGCCTGAAATGTCTAACACGTGCAGAACTTGTGGTAATGGTTTCTTGGCTGTTGCAATTTTATTTTTCATTGCAAACGCCTAACAGTTCAGATGGTTCCCTTTCCTCAATCAACCCGATGCTATTTAAATATAGGGATATGACACTTGTGGTTAAGACAGAGAAGCTGTTCATCTGGTTTCAAGCTGATCCTCACAACATACCTGCCCGTATGGTGGTCATTAAGGGCTCACTGTCTCCTGTGCAGCTTTAGAAACCTAGGAAACTGACTTTATCAAATACTCAAGAAAATCAATCCTTGGGAAGCAAGATATGGCTACTACACCCAAGTGTTAATTAATTGACTTGAAATGTGAGGTTGATGACAGTCAGTTGTCTGCAGAGAAAACTTACTTCTCACAATAAGCACTTGAAAGGCTAGACTACAGATCATAAACAATCATATTAATAAGTTTAAATGTTTATAATATTTCTACATGCCAGGCACTGCTGTAAGCATATTTTCATTCATTCACTCAACACATAATGCATGAGCACCTACTCTATGCCAGACATTGTCATAGGCACTTGAAAAATAAGTTTTTTTAAAGGTTTCTCCTTTGCATATTTTGAAAGTAGAGCCAACAGGATTTCCTGAAAAAATTGTATATGAAGAGAAAGAGAAATGAGGGATGAAGTCAAATCTTGGGGAAGGAAAGATGGTCAGTAAGTAAATCTCCATGAAGAGGGTGCTCCTGTTCTGGGCAATGCCATGGGCTCCCTTGGTTGTCTCCAAACCTTCCATCAAAGTGTATTACACCGAACAGCCAGCCCTGTGTTAGTTACACATGGAGAGAAGGAAGGTGAAATGGAAGTACCTGTGCAGGGGCCAAGTGGCAGGAGGCCAGATCATGGCCTCGTGAGTGGGGATCAAGAATTTAGATGGAGTAGGAATTCAGAAAAAGAGATTCCCAGGAAACGAAGTCTCCCCACCTCATCAATCCTTATAAATATTGTGACAGACCCTGGCCATCCTACAATATAGATATGAGGGCTTCATAAAGTTCACATGGCTTACAAATAAAAGAGGGACTCAAGAAAGCTAGAAGACTTGGAAATATTTAGGCATTCAGAATGCATTTTTTTAATTAAATAATTAGAGAGAGAATTATTGTAAGTTAGAAACTAAGATAAACATGCTAATCCTTATCACAACCTTAGCATATAGGTACTCAAATTATTCTTATTTCATAAACGAGAAAATTGGGACCTTGAGAAAGTAAAGCAAATTGATCACATTCACCTGGCAAGAAAGAGGGAGAAGTCTTAAACCTTAACCCCAGGGTGTTTTCACCCCATTAAATGTACCTTCCTTGGGCTTGTAGTTAATAAAGAACATGCCTATGTGTAATATCTTTTTTATGTGTCTATGTGCCTAGGTTACCTATTGGACACACTTATGTATATTTTAACCATTATGATTTTTGATGATTCTCAACAGATTTTTTTCTTTGCTTATAAAACTCTGCATAAGGCCTTCAGGTCTGGTATATTAAACGTAAGCAATATGGTGCAAGCTTCAAGGGGCAGGGATTTTCTCTGCTTATTCATTGCCTCTCCAACACCTAGAACCCTAGAACAGCTTCTGGCACATAGTAGGTGCTCAACAACTATGTGTTGAATGAACAATTCATAGATCCATTCAACCATCTGGCTTGCTATGTATGGCCACAAAATCTAATCCTTGACTGGGATGGTGAATCAAACAGTACACAAAAGGGACTCTTCCTCATTTGGAAGACTGAACCTCAGAGGACGTACTCTCTAGGGAACCAATGTTTTCTGTGTAATTGATAATTCCACTTTCTAAATGAGTATTGGGTTTCATCCAAGAGCCTGTCTAGGATCTCTGCCACTTTATGCACTGGGGAGGAGAGTCCACCCCCACTTCCTCTGCTGCCCAGATCTATGCTAATTCCTGCTGAACTCCTTTTAGCAATATTCTGTGATCTATACACACTTAGCTCCTGTGTCAGCTTTCTGTTTCAATTCCCTTTGGATTCTAACATCCTGATTCACTATCCTTCTTCTTACCGTTAGCTGCCGTCACCATCTTCCATCCAGCCCTCTTGAACTTTCCTCCAGACGCTCTGGCTACTGGTTGGGCCAGGTCCTTTTAATGTGTCCTGTCTCTGTTTCAAGTAACATCACCCCACTCTGACCCTCACCATGTCTTCTGGATATGTGGTTCTACGTGGACAACTTTCACAAACTACATGTTTGGGTTTTTTGTTTGTTTGTTCATTTTTTTGTTTTAGCTTTTTGTTGAAACATACATGGAAAAATGTGTAGTGATAGTAAGTGCACAGGATAATAAATTTTCATAAACTGAACATGCCCACATTACCAGCACACAGATCAAGAAAGAGAACATTGCTAGTATCTCAAAAGCTGCTGTCTTGCTCTTTCCTGTCACTACCCCCACCAAAGGTCACCATCATCCCCACTGCTTTTCCTTCACTCTGTTCCCTTTAATCTCCTATTGATTAATATGTTCAGACATAAGAATTGTTTTGGGGAGGGGAGCTTTTCACACTCTCCTCTGAAGTTTCTACTTCAGATACCCTGATTGAAAAGGGAGTTTTCTCATCTCTTGTGTCCTGTGAAATAGATTCAAAAGCCAATAGAAATAACCACTATTGTTTTTTATTTTTACTATATTGCTTATTATTGCTCAGTATTGCTCATTTTTGCTAAAAACCTCATATTCAAATAACAGTTCAGTCTGTGACAATGTCAAATGGACAAAGCAGGAAAAGAACTCATTGCAAAGAGATGATGAAAATTCCATGAATATTGACATACTCCAACTTCAGCATATTCAGCCCAAATTTCTGTCATTTCAGAAGTGTTTCCACAAGTTTTACTGATGCCATCAATCCAGTCTAAGAGTGAGCATGCATCTTGCTTACAACCACTGAACAACAATAAGATTAATTTCTGTCTACGCCAGATTTCATATTGTCTGTAAGTAGGATATCTATAGACGTCTCTATCTCTGAAACTACACCTGA
Source organism: Piliocolobus tephrosceles (assembly GCF_002776525.5). Classification (NCBI taxonomy): domain Eukaryota; kingdom Metazoa; phylum Chordata; class Mammalia; order Primates; family Cercopithecidae; genus Piliocolobus; species Piliocolobus tephrosceles. Next base: position 2,849,390 of record NC_045456.1, read on the forward strand.
GCTTGCATATTGAAAAGTAAATGACATTTAAATATTTGTATACATATATGTATATATAATATATGTATATATATTTGTATTTTTATATATGTATATCAAGGGATTTATGAGATTGCCTTTGAGAGTATTTTATTTGATCACTAGTGCTTAGAGCTTCTTGGAAGTTTTATGCCAGGAAGAGTTAACTAAATACAATGCATCCTGGGGTCCAAGAGCTGAAAGCCTAATGAGACCCAATGTTTCATAAGAAACTACTTAAATTGAAACAGTGGCAGAATTATCAAGAAGCTTCTGATAAACCTTGAAGCGGTGATATGTCCCTCATTTCATTTTTGGTCTGATACAACATACAGCCCATTGCAGTGTACATTTCTGTGTTTATAGGTGCCAGAATCTCCTCAGCTCACTTAAGGAAGGCAATTTGAGATAAGATTTATTTTGATGATGTTTTCGATGTTGTTGTGTCTGATAATGATAATGACAGTACATGGAATCTGGCACAATAGAAGTGCATAAGCTGCTGGGGAGAAAGAAGGCCCAAAATTTCATAAGAAAACGCTCATTATCCTTCACCAGCAGCAGATAAAATTGAAATGTATTCCTACTGGTGGCTTGCGGCCCAAAACACCCGACCATTTCGAAGGCGCACAGATTATAGTACTTTGGAAATCATCCAATATGGAAGGGCATGGGAATGTTTTTGTTTTCCAGAGAAAGCCACAGTTCTATGTCTGCCTTAAGTTTTCCAATTGTATCAAGCTCTCCGGGATCAACTGGAGTTTTAGTAGGTAGCATGAGAAAAGACTCAGGAGGGTTCACAGGAACTTTACAGGAGAAAGCACGAATTGTGAATATGCAGCTGGTAAAGCTCTACATCAGTTGCTCACCCACCCCTTGGCTCCTTTAACAGAGAATAAGATACTTCTTTCTCTGGGATGCAGATAGGATAAAAATTGAGGGTGAGGCCAGACACAGGCACCCCAGGATTGCTCAAATGCCCCTGAGACACTGTGTGGGTGATGCCTCCCTCACACATCTTTCTCTGTTCCCACTTGGGTTTCTGCTAGAAACACAGTTTTCAGTGTCCTGGCCTACCAGTCCAATTTATTTAATATGGAAGTGCACTTAATTGAAGTAATGTGTCCTTTACTTCTAACACCGCTCAATTTTACTGTAATTGCCTTTTTGGTCTCAGCCTGTGACAGTCAGCTAAGTGTGTGGGAGATGAGAGTTACCATATTTAGACTTATGCAAATAAATATACACTATAGAGATCAAAAATATAGAATGCCATTGCTGGATAGCAAGTGTGGTTCTTCCCGTTTGCAAATTACAAAGATAGCAGAACACACCTTTCAAAGCTTTGATACTCTTCATTCTTAACTTTTAAATTGTATATATAAAACAAATCATTAACCATAACATCTGTTTAATGAAAAGATCATATCTTATAAAACCAGATCATTTGAGAATCTATAAATAAATTCAATGGCATGTAAATTACTTAATGGAAGGGAGAAATAGCTTTCTCATTGATTAAAAATGTTTTCGCCTGTCACCTTCAGCCTATTAATAGGCCTATTTCTGAATTAAAAGCTAAGCTGCACACCATGAGTGCTAGGGACAGAGAGCGCATTCCATTGTTTCTCAAATTTTAACGTTCATGTAAACCACCTAGAAATTTTGTGAAAATGCAGATTCTGATTCATCAGGAAGAGGTTGGGGCCTGAGATTCCACCTTTCTGACAAACTCTGGGTGATGTTACTGGTCTGTGGACCCCATTTTGAGTATTGAAGACATAGAGAACCCACAACCCCATAAGGAAGCTTCATTCAAGAGCACGGTTCCCACCAGAAATTTGCCTAATTTTTGATTCACATACAATTTTTGGTGGTTGTTGCAATTCATTCTCATGATTTTTTTTACAATTGCATGAAACAGTTACTATATTTGAAATAACAACTGCCAGGATTTTTGTCTACTAGTTTACCCTTTCCTCTGCTACTTCCCCCATTCAAACAATAACTGATGCTGTGCCCTCTGACACATAAGAAAGAGGGGACAGGAAAGAAAGTAAGCAGTCTCTTTCTAGATTTGATGGTTTCAAGGACCTAAAGCCAGTTTGCTACCTCCCTATCACCCCATTACTCTCTCTTTTCTCCCTGTCACTGAAGCCAATGGTTGGCTCTCAATTATTACAGTTGCACTTGTAATACAGTAAAGAGGATCAGGAAATATTTCTTGTACCCCCTACTTCTATAATAATCTACTTCAAAGTAAATGGGAAAGTGTATATTTCCTGTAGAAACTAAGACTGTAACTTGCTTATTTTGCAAAGAAAGTATACCTATGTCAAAAGTATACACCTGAAGACACCATCGTGAAACAGACCACAATAAGAACTGTCAATAGTATATAATAAGGATTTCTCAACCTTGGCACTGCTGACATTCACGGCCGAATAATGTTTTTGTTGTGGAGGCTTTCCTGTATATTATATAATGTTTAGCAGCATTCCAGCCTCTACCCACTAGATGCCAGTAGCATTCCCCATACCCTCCTCCACCACATGTTGGAACAACCAAACTATCTCCAGATGTTGCCAAATGTCCCTGAAGGACAAACTTACTTCTGTTGAGAACTGCTGGCATACAATAATAACAGCACACACTTAAAGAGTCCTTATCATGCAGCTGACAGGGTTCTAGGTACTTACATGTATTCACACATTTAGTCCTCAGTACAATTCTGTGAGGTAGGTACTATTATTTTCCCTTTTGTAGAGATGAAGAAGCTGGAACACAGAGAGGTTAAGTAACTTGCCCAAAGTCACAGAACCAATAAGTAGGAGAGCTGAGATTTGGTTCCCAGCCTTCTACTTTCAGGACTTTTGCTCTTGACCAACTTGCTGTGTGAGAAAATATTTATAGAACTGGAAAAGGAGTGCAATTGCAATAGAATTTATTTTGAATATGAATAAAATCAACAATGCTGCTATGAAATACAGCTACATATTAATTTAATTGCCTGACACCAACTATTTACATTTAGGAACTATTTATTTCTTTATTTAAGATGAAGTGTTGCTCTGTTGCCCAGGCTGGAGTGCAGTGCTGTGATCTCGGTTCCCTGCAACCTCCACCTCCCTGGTTCAAGTGATTCTCCTGCCTTAGCCTCCCAAGTAGCTGGGATTACAGGCGCCAGCTACCACGCCTGGCTAATTTTTATATTTGTAGTAGAGACAGGGTTTCACCATGTTGGCCAGGCTGGTCTTGAACTTCTGACCTCAGATGATGCACCTGCCTCGCCCTCCCAAAATGCTAGGATTACAGGCATGAGCCACCACTCCTGGCCTTACATTTACGAACTTTATAAAGCATATGTATTCAATATAAGAGGACCTGTCCTCAGGGCTACCTTCCTGGAAATTTTCTAATTTCCCCTCAGGCATCAGTACTCACTTACTTTGTGCACTTACTTTGCCCAGGCTGAAACTTGTATGTGTGACCTGGTCACCAGTTGCCATTTCTCCCTTCCAGGTGCTCTTTAAGCTGCTACCTCACCTATGCACCCCTTGCACAGGGGCACCCAGATGCCCTGAAGAGCTCCAGGAATCATATCTATAGACTGGTCTTAAGGTCCCAGTTCTAGGAAGACAGTCTGGCAAGCATTTTTCTCCCAAGAGCCTTCATGGTATTTCTCTCATTACATTGCACAAGATTGGTGCTAACTTGCTGGTTTAGGGTGGCTCTCACTCATATCAGACACAGGACAAGTAGCTCTGAGCTACCAATGGTCCACCACTGGACTGTGCCACTTGCAGTCTACAGCACCTCAGGGTGGCAGGACTGGCAGCAGGTATTTGTTACTCTGTGTGTCACTCTGCTGGTATCCAGTGTGATCCCCTGTCGAAGCCTCCAAAGACCTATGTGTCAATGGTACTCAAAGAGAAGCCTTGCCTGTGTCCTTGAGGGCTTTTGAAACCATTACTCCACAACACCATCCAGGTCCACTCTTGCCTTTGATTCATGTGGTGACATTGTGCTCTTCCAGGTCAATCTAAAGTTATGTGGAATGAGAGAGGCAGTCATTCCTTGTGTAAATTGGACTGCTCTTCTGGCTCAGCCCATGAGCCCTTCATCTACCTTTCACTCTCCTCCCTGCTGGTATCAGAGTGTGCACAGCATGGGCTTAGTCAACATTGAAAGATATCGCATTCTAGGGATGCAGCAATGATGGCCTAAAGAGTTCAAGAAAAGACATAGTTGTTTGATGTGCTGTTCTACCTTTGCACTATAAAATTATGGGTAGCAAATTTAACATGATCAGAAAATGGCTTATTCAGATTTTCCCACATACTCTAAGTAGGACTTGCATTTCTGATCATCATGAACAAAGCACAATTACAACATCATAAAGAGCCAGAGCAGCAGGATGGATGATGCAGTGTTAGTATGCAACAATGTCACCAGCATTATGTAAATGATGTTAAGGAACTGCAGGGACAAGGAGATCTGTATTGCTACAGTACAGTTTTCTGGTTTACTGAAAGTCTGATTTTTTTAAAATGACAAATGGATATTGAATTCTTTTTAATTCATGATAGACGCTGATTCATGTTACCCATGGAAAAATGCCCATCTCAATTTAGCAGCAAAAATTGGATGGAACACTTGACATTATTACCTTCTAAATATTTTGAATATCTCTCATCAAGGGCATTAGCAAACAGAGGAATTAGTTTTATTCATTAATTACACAAAAATGAATCTCTGGGAATTTCATTTGTCAGAGAATAATCTCATCTACTTTCCTTTATTAAAAGAAATGGAAGTCATAGCTGGATTTATATTCCCAAAAGTGTGAAATTGAATCCCAAATTCCAATATGTTTTCTTAATCTGAAATTTTATGAAAATAAGCTAGACTTTTTCAGTTAATCTTCCTCAAATACTATTGATACTGTGAATTGAGAGATCCAAATAGAAGTTATTGAACTGGAGTGCAATATAATACTAAAAGTGAAATAACATCATCTATTTATAAAAACACTGTGCAACAATCCTCTTCAAAGGGAAGTATCAATTTTTGAAGAGCTTCATTCTGTTATGAACCTGAAATCAAATCAAATTAAATTAAATGTGAAAACCAATTAGAGGATTTAACGCTGAATTAAGGTGCCCTGTACCTCACAATGCGAAATATAAAAACTGACACTTAATGTCTTTGCAGAAGTTAAGACACCCATTTTCTAATTCCAAATTAAAAAGAAACATGAAAGAAAATGATTAATAATTTATTAACTATGTCTATTTTCAATTGACATTTCCTCATGTACATGGTAAAATATAATCCCCATTCACATAACTGTGTTTATTATGTTATCTGTTTACACCATATTTCAATAGAAACACAGAAAGCTTGATTGCTTTTCTGGCAATTGATTTTCTGTATGCCTGCCCTGCTTCACTAATTTATCTGCTTGGTCTGTAGATGTACTTGAGTTCAAAACTCATACAGTAAGTATCCAACAAATGGTGGTTCAACTGAATGCATTGCAAACACTCTTGATGCTATGGTTTGTTTGTTGAATTTTCTTTTGACTTCTATGATACCTCAATCCACAAATAGAGCAATAGCAAAAAAAAAATGATGCACAAAGGAAACAATAAAGACTCATACAACAGAAATGCAAATGTTAGTGCAGAACAATAAAATAATATTGGATCCAGAGATAGCACTCAAAATATTCAGAATGCTAATTCTCAGAGGGCTAATAAAAATGTTATCAATTGATCCACCAAGAATAAGCAAATAAAAATGCCCAAAATTCTATTGAAAGGCCCAGTATTTCTCAAGTATTTTTTAATTAGTCTACTCTAATCATGGCCTAATATAGAAGAGCACAGATAAATTCATTTTCACCATTGTCCTTCTCCTGTGATTAAAACACTCAAATGGCACTTTTGTAATTGAAAAAAAATCCTATTGGAAGTTTGTCATTTTTCACATTTTAATGTAAGAGCTGGCATATTTCTATGGGAGGAAATCTTCACTTCTTAAAAACTTATTTTTGCCTTGCCACAATTTACTAATTTTCTTCTATTGTATATACACTCTGCCTTAAGTCCTCTTCTGAAAAGAAGTAGGATATAAATATACACATTCTTTCCTAAGATTCTTCAGGTAAGAGAAAGCACATGCTACACCAGGCCACTTAAGTAACACAGTCTTATGTAATCAATTCTTGTAAGGTTTTATTTTTGTAAATATATGCCTAATGAAAAATTTTTAATCACCTCCTGATTTTTAGTTTGACATGTAGAAAACATGAAGCTATTATCTAGCCTGGGCTTAATAAAGAAGCACAAGCTAAAAAAACTAATTTAAAAGACCATAGAAATAAAGTCTGCTGCTCAAATCTAGTATTTGTCCAAAAGTTAAATGGGTGCATCAAATGTTTTTCAAAATCAAATCCCCAACAAACAGCTAATAAAGAGCCACAAGTGGCAGAAAACATCCCCCAGAGTGAGAGGAATGGAAAATGCATTTTTTCCTCAGAGTGGAATGAAAAAAAAGGATTATATTGCGGCACTATTCACAATAGCAAAGACTTGGAATCAACCCAAATGTCCATCAGTGACAGACTGGATTAAGAAAATGTGGCACATATACACCATGGAATACTATGCAGCCATCAAAAAGGATGAGTTTGCGTCCTTTGTAGAGACATGGATGCAGCTGGAAACCATCATTCTTAGCAAATTATCACAAGAAGAGAAAACCAAACACCGCATGTTCTCACTCATAGGTGGGAACTGAACAATGAGCTCACTTGGACTCGGGAAGGGGAACATCACACACTGGGGCCTATCATGGGGAGGGGGGAGGGGGGAGGGATTGCCTTGGGGAGTTATACCTGATATAAATGATGAATTGATGGGTGCTGACGAGTTGATGGGTGCAGCACACCAACATGGCACATGTATACATATGTAACCTGCACGTTATGCACATGTACCCTAGAACTTAAAGTATAATAAAAAAAAAAAAAAAAAAAAAAAAAAGAAAGAAAATAGCTAGGTGCGGTGGTGGGTGCCTTCAGTCCCAGCTACTCAGGAGGCTGAGACAGGAGAATGGTGTGAACCTGAGAGGCGGAGCTTGCAGTGAGCTGAGATCACGCCACTGCACTCCAGCCTGGGTGACAGTGCAAGACTCCATCTCAAAAAAAAGAAAATGTGAGATGTGTATATATATATATGTATGTATATGATATTTATATATAAAGTTGGTGCAAAAGTAAAAAAAAAAAAAAAAAAAAAAAAAACATTTTAAAATTCTTTAAAATTAAAAAAAAAAAAACTTTTATTGCTTTAAAAAAAAAAATAAAACAGTATTTATGTCAAGAAAGTGTATTTTACATAAATTTAGTATTTCCTTTGGCTTTCAATTTCACCTCTATCTTATTATGATGACAAATATATATTCTTATCTCTGACATTTGACATTTTAATAATACTGAAACGACCAAGAGAAACAATTAGAATAGAGGCCAGGTGCTGAGACCAGCTTAGTTGAGGAGACCCTAACCCAGTGGCGCTAGAGGAATTAAAGACACACACACAGAAATATAGAGGTGTGAAGTGGGGAATCAGGGGTCTCACAGCCTTCAGAACTGAGAGCCCCAAACAGAGAATTGCCCACATATTTATTAACAGCAAACCAGTCATTAGCAATGTTTCCATAGATATTAAATTAACTAAAAGTATCCCTTATGGGTAATGAAGGGATGGGCCAAATTAATTGCAGCAGGAACACGCCCTTAAGACACAGATTGCTCATGCTTTTATTTGTGGCTTACGAATGCCTTTAAGTGGTTTTCCACCCTGGTGGGCCAGGTTTTCCTTGCCCTCATTCCCATAAACCCACAACCTTCCAGCTTGGGTGTTAGGGCCATTATGGACATGTTACAGTGCTGCAGAGATTTTGTTTATGGCCAGTTTTGGGGCCAGTTTATGGCAGAATTCTGGGGGGCTTGCTCACAATAGCCAGGATTATACTTCTACAGAGGCTGATTGAGATAGAGTCATCTGTGGGACCATGGGTTTTTTTTTTTTTTTTTTTTTTGGTAACAGCTTTATTGAGATATAATTCACATGCTGTACTACTCAGCTACTGCAAGTATACAATTCAATGGTTTTTAGTATATCCACGGAATTGTAAAATTATTACCACACTCAATTTTAGAACATTTTAATTGCTCCGGAGGCAATCCCCAAACCCTTAGCAACCAACCCTCATTACCCTTCATGTTTTCCAGCTTAGGCAACTACTCTATAGATTTGTCTATTCTGGACATTTCATGTAAATGAAACCATAAAATATGTGGTCTTTTTGTGACTAGCTTCTTTCATTTAGCATAATGTTTTCCAAGTTCATCCATGTTGTAGCATGTATCAATATTGCATTCCTTTTTATTGCTAAGTAATATTGCATAATATGAACATTTTACATTTTATCAGTTCAGTGAACCTTTGGTTTGTTTGCACTTTTTGACAATTACAATAATTCTGTCATGAAAATTTGTGTACAGGTTTTTGTGTTGAATGCAGGTTGTTTTGATTACTAATTCAATCTCTTTATTGTTACATATTTATTTAGATTCTCTATTTCTTTTTGAGTCATTTTTGGAAGTTTGTGTTTTCTAGGATTTTGTCTATTTTATGTAAGTTATCTAATTTATTGGAAACCATGGTCTTTTGAAAATATTTGGAGTGTAAAGGGAAGAATAGGAGAATAGTGGAAGATCATGTAGTAGCCCTGAGATCCTTCTTGTAATCTCTTAAGTCTTTAATGAAGTGACTGAAGTCACAAAATCTTTAGTGTGACTTTTTTGTTTGTTTGTTTGTTTGTTTTGGTGAATAGCAATAATAACAACCAAAAGAAGAAACAGTAGCAACAACAACCAAAACAGGGCAACAGGGTTCAAAGTAATTTTAGATTGGGCTGAATTAATTAATGAGACTGCCCTTGCCATATATTCTGAATTCAAGCAGCCAGTTCTGTTTGTTTCGTTTGACTAAAACTTGTACTTAATGGTGGCCTATGTGAAATGAAGTTGTGATGTCAGAAATATCTATGATGTAAAAGAGGAAATTCAAAGGCTTAGGATGATAAAAATATTGGAGTGTATTTATCATGTGCAAGTGGCTTACCTAACCTACAGCTATGTCTTCTGAGAGAACTTAAAAGATATTTTCCTCACCGTGGCAATAAAGAATAAATTGGTGAAAGTGGAAGCAGCATCCTGGAAAAGCATAGTATTGATGTTTTCTGTAGGCAAGGGAAAAAGATGGGAAATGCAACTATTGAAATGGGGTGGCTGAGGCAGAGGCTGAGTAATAGCACTTAGTCACTAGAAGCCAGTGGGTATGGTTATCATAATAGGCAACAAACCCAAATGCTTGTCATAACTGGCTTGACCCACAGGGATCTTTGGCAGTAGCTAATTGATTATAGTTTCTCTAGAGCTGAAATAAATGACTAAACGTGTGATCTAACATCTTCTTTGTCTGGTGAACAGAGACTGAGTCATAATGTTAGAGAATATGGGATCCTCTTCCAATTCCCAGCTTGAGTCAATAACAGATCTAGAGCCCCTTCAATAAAAAAGATGCTGGGCACTCTCATGGGACTGTAAACTTGACGCCTGACCTTTTTCCAAGGGGTCTGGAGCTATTTAATTAGGTAGCTTCACTAGGAAAAAGTAAAATGCATTGAGTTAATAATAATTCTTGGAAACCCAGAATACCAATGTGGTCTGCCTATCAGTGTCAGGGCTAACAGTCATTAGGTGATAAATGAAGTTTTGGCCTAAGTTCATCTCACTGTGGCCCTGGGAGTTTTGTAAGCCCATCTGTCTGCTAGGCCTGCCAACAAAATATCACAATTTGGGTAATTTAAACAACAGAAATTTATTTTCATACAGTTCTGGCAGCTGGAAGTCCAAGATCAAGGTGCCAGCAGGGTTGGTTTCTCTTGAGGTCTCTCTTCTTAGCTTGTGAATGACTGTGTTCTCTATGTATTCCCACACATACCTTTTCTCTCTCTGCATGTGCCCCTGGTATCTCTCCCTCTTCTTATAAGGACACCATTCCTATTGAATTAGGGCCCCACAATAATGACCATGTTTAACCTTAAATATCTCCTTAAAGTCCCTATCTCCAAATACAGTCACATTGGGGGTTAAAACTTTGTCATCTGAATTTTAGGAGATGCAGTTCAGTCCATAATACCATCCTATTATTTCCACAGTTCCTAAGCAGATAGGTGCAAGTGAAATACTGAACAACTTTCAAAATTCTTCCTTAACCTATGAAATGAGGACACACCCTAACTTTAACAAACTAATCAAAATCAAACCCCTGGGGTAACTAGATATGAGTGCTGTCCACGAAGACTTGATAGATTCAGGGGTGGTCAATCTACTCCTCTTGAGGACATGGTTGTGGTTGGGTAAGCCAGTTATACATGATAAATCCACTCCAAATTTCCTATCTCACTGAGTCTTTGAATTCCTGTTATTATACTTTCTCCAATTAATTTACCTATATAAAGGCCTAAGGTAGGGTTGGTGTGGTCCCAGGTCTCTCTTGAAATAAGTGTTATTATGAGATCACAGAGAAAAGAAATGGATGACATGACGCTCTCCATTTATTAGTCTTGCTAAGGTGGGTAGAAACTGTTGGTATTTCTAGGGACTTTCATTCCACACAGAGTATTAAGCCCAGTGATTATGTATAGCCCCAAGGCCTTAAGAACTATGTTTGGCAGGTTGCTATGAGCTGTCTATGATCCATGTCTCAATAACCCTGAGGTAGCCATTGGCCCACATTTTTTTTTCTGCCTATTCCTGTGCTGGAGTTTCCAGCACTGGTCTAAGAGTTTTTTTTTTTTTTTTTCTTAAACATTTCTTTATCCACCAACCAGAGCTCAAACTGAATTCATATGGGCCAATGGGCCAATCCACCTCTGAGATGTTGAATCTGTTCAGATGAGTGAAACTTGTCTCTGAGATACCTCTTGATTAGATGGCAGTTGCTTGGTATATCTGCACTTTTCCCTTTTTTTTTTTTTTTGAATCGATGTACCACAATCTGTAAACAAATGGTAGGGACACTTTAAGTTGGTCACTTTTTGGAGCCTTATCTGTTATGGGCTTGTGGTTTCAAGAGCCTTTCAATAAGACCACCTCAACATTTAACACAGTGATTTGTACACAGTGGGTGATCAGTAAATGTTTGTTAGTTCGTTATCTATTTTTTAGATTATTATTATTATTTTTTGGGATGGAATCTCACTCTGTCACCCAGGCTGGAGTGCAGCGGTGTGATCTTGGCTCACTGCAACCTCTGCCTCCTGGGCTCAAGTGATTCTTCTGCCTCAGTCTCCCGAGTAGCTGGGATTACAGGTGTGAGCCAACACACCCAGATAATTTTTGTATTTTTAGTAGAGACAGGGTTTCACCATGTTGGTCAGGCTGGTCTTGAACTCCTGACCTCAAGTGATCCACCAGCCTCAGATTCCCAAAGTGCTGGGATTACAGGCATGAACCACTGTGCCCCCTACCATTATTGCTTTAAAATAGGACCATGTTAAAATTTTCTCAGACAACTCCAAACTTGTCCTAGTTTCAAAGTAATATATGCTCTTTTTAATATAAGGAGTGCATTCTTATTATTGAAAACTTAAGAAATAAAAGGAACCTAAAAAAATAACAATAACTCATATAACACACTGAGAGATAATTACTATTAAGTTTAAGTTTTTGGTATATATTTCATTTTAATCTTTGCTACCATCCTCCCCAAATCACAAACCCTCACAGATTATAAAGTATATTTAGGTCTGTACCCATGAATTCTGACAACAGGAAACAAGTTCCATGAAATAATAGTTCATCACATAAGTACACTTTAATTTTTTTTAAATGTAGTGTTCTATTGTTGAACATACAGACATTTGCCATGAATTAAACAAAATTCAGATAAAAAATCTTTGGACATAAATCTTGTGCACATTTTTAATATTTTCTGTGGGATAAAACAGTAGAAGGAGAATTATCTAATCAATGTATATAAATATGTTTAAGATCTGGATTAATATTGCAACATCATTTTCCAGAGAATTTTTACCACTTTCACTCCCAGCAATATGGAATTTCCCTAACTGTTCCTTCATTAGTAACTAGTTTCTTCTTTTTTCCTTTAATTCTTTGGTAAAATGAAAATTTCTTTTATCAGTTATCTGCTGTTGCATAACAAACCACTGCAAAACTTAGTAAATTAAGACAAAGATAATTTATTATTTCTAAAGTTTCTACGGGCTGGTAATCTGGGGCTAGGTAGTTTTTCTCCCGGTTTCAGATCATTTATGCATCTGCAGCCCTCTGACAGCTCAACCAGGGCTGAAGGGGCCCAGATGACCTCATTCACATGTCTGTCTGGAAGTTACTTCTGACTGCTAGCTGACTCACCTTTTTTACCCCCATCATGGTCTCTCATCCAGAAATATATGTGAGACTGAGCTTCTTCACAGTTTCAAGGTTCCAATGATAAGAGTGAAAGATGCACTAACCTCCATAGTAATTTCCACCACATTCTTTTGGTCAAAGCAAGTCACAAGGCCGTCCCAGCTTCAAGGGGTGGGAAAATAGGTGGTACCTCTTCATGAGCAGAGATCAATGTCATATTACAAAGGAGCATGGACCCAGAGAGGTGTGATTCATTGGGAGTCATTAGTATTACTCTCTATCACATTTATCTAAGTTGATTATATTTTGATTATGAATGAGGTTACTTTTTGGCCATTTGCATTTTTTCTTTTTGTCTTTTGACTATTTTTCTATGATGTCTTAAGATTATCTTACCAATTTTTAAGAACTCATTGTATATTATGGATATGAACTTTAGTCTATCATATTTATTACAAATATTTTTCTCAGTCATTTTGTTGATTTACTTTATAAAAAGAATATAAATGTATTATTACCACTGAACTATACCCTTAAAAATGATAAAGATGGTACATTTTATATGTATATTTTACCTTAACAAAAATTAAATTAAAAAATTGCTTTTAAACTTCAGAAACCTTTCTTCAATCAAAAATCAGTTGCTTATAAATAGAAGACTAGCTTTTATATGGCTTGACTATTTGTGTTTAATTTTTTAATCTATTAAAAATTTATTTTGGCATATAATATAGTGATAATTTAATGTGATTTTCTTCATAGATGTTCATTCCTATTCTACACTCCTTAAGAAAAAAATCCATCATTTCTCAACTGTCTTCTATGCCTATTCAATCATTTGGTAAATACTTATGCATTCCAGAATTTGTTCCTGTATTATTTTTTCAATTTTATTGCTCTCTTTATAAGAATCTTTTATCAATGTCTCATTGTTTCAATTGAGGTTTATAAATAATTTTAATATCTGGCAGAACAAGCACTCTCATTTTTCTTCAATGGTTTTCTTGGTTTGTTTTTTGCCTGTTTATTCTTTCAGATGAACTTCAGAGACATATTATTCAATTAAAATCAATCCCCATGAGCTTATGATTGGGATTGTATTACTCCTCATTTGGGAAAAATGGATATATTTACAAGATTAAGTCTGCCCAACCAGGAGCATGGTATTCAAATCTTCTTTTAATTCTCTTAATACAGAAATCTGTATCTATACTATGTATATATATATATTTTCACACACACATATTTATGTATGTATCCCAAACATTTCTTATTATAAGCTATTTCTAGGCTATATTTTTAAGGTGTGCTATTTTATCTTCATTATATTTCTAGCTGCTTATTACCTAAACTATCGATTTCTTAATAATTACCCTGCACTCACCAACTTTTTTGAATGTGTTTATTAATTCTAATAGTTTTCTTATTGATTTTCTTTCCTTAACTATGTGTGCATCTTAATGTCTGCAAGTAATACAAATTATTTCCTTTGCCTGCCAATAGTCATACTTCTTGTTTTGGTTTAATGTCTTATTTATTGGCCAGAAATTCCGGAACAATGTTAAAAAGAACTTCTCTGTTTTTTAAGCAAGAGCAAAGAAATTTTGTAACCAGAAACTCATTCCAATGTTTCAAATTTCATGCTGGAATATGTAATATGTTCTGTTTTGCCTATCTCAATGCCTATCCTGTTGCTTATGTCAGTTTACTAAAGTTTTATTATTCCTCTGAGTATATGGCAAATAATATTCATAAATTCTCTGTGAAAAAGCCCTACAGTTGCATGAGAAGAATAATTAAATATTTCCATAATTTCCCCTTCTTTCTTTTTCCTTTTGCTTTTCCTGTTAATCAAAGCCTCTCATATTTAGTGATTTTCCTTGAGTCATTTCCAAATTTTCCATGTATCTGTTTAACTATGGAATGTGGAAATAGGCTAATCACTTGGGAAGAGGTTGAATCCTGTGACTAATTGGAAGGATTAGTCCACAGTTCTTATTAGTTACTTACGTGTTTTGTCTAACTTTTAGTGTGCCTTTTGTTATGGAAATTAGGTCCCTATTAGATATAAAATCACATCTCCTGATTCAACTGAGATTTACTTCCCAGTGGTGACCAGGCACATTACCAAAAGCCCTCCCTGGAGCTACCGTCTCCCTTCTACCTCACTTATCTATTACTCCTCACGGCAAAACTTCCTGAAAGGTTAGTTTATACTCATTATCTCTGTGTCCTCAGTTCATATTATCTCTTTAACCCATTCCACCATGCCACTAAAACTACTCTTATGGATCCCATACCCTACATTGCTGAACCCAGTTGTCAGTTCTCAGCTCTCATCTTACCCAGGGTTTCAGCAGCATTTGCAAGTGTGGTCATTTTTACCTTCTCAGTTGTTTCAATGGTCCACACACTCTTGTGAGTTTTGTCCTGTCTCTTGGGCTGCTCCCTCTTAGTCTCATTTGTGGGTTCTCTTCAATTTCTTGACTTTTAAAAAAGTCATGGTAAATAAACATAACACAAAATTTGCCATTTTAACAATTTTTCCCTTTTTATTTTATTTTGTCATTTATATTTTTCCATAAGTTATTGGGGGTACAGGTGCTATTTGGTTACGTAAGTTCTTTAGTGGTGATTTGTGAAATTTTGGTGCACTCATCACCAGAGTAGTACACAGTGCAGCATATTTGTAGTCTTTTATCCCTCTCCCCCCTCCCACTCTTCCCCCAAGTCCCCAGAGACCATTGTATCCTTCTTATGCATTTAAGTCCTCATAGCTTAGTCGCTGCATATTAGTGAGAACATATGATGTTTGGTTTTCCATTCCTGAGCTATTTCACTTAGAATGATAGTCTCCAATCTCATCCAGGTCACTGCAGATGTTGTTAATTCATTCTTATGGCTGTGTAGTATTCCAGTGTGTGTGTGTGTGTGTGTGTGTGTGTGTGTGTATGTGTGTGTGTTATATCACAGTTTCTTTATCCACTTGTTGATTGATGGGCATTTGGGTTGGTTCCATGATTTTGCAATTGTGAATTGTGCTGCTATAAACATGCGTGTGCAAGTACCTTTTTTGAATAATGACTTCTTTTCCTCTGGGTAGATACCCAGTAATGTGATTGCTGGATCAAATAGTAGTTCTACTGTTAGTTCTTTAAGGAATCTCTGCACTGTTTTCCATAGCAGCTGTACTAGTTTACATTCCCACCAGCAGTGTAGAAGTATTCCCTGTTTGCCGCATCCACGCCAACATCTATTGTTTTTTTTTTTTTTTTTTTGATTTTTTGATTATGGCCATTCTCGAAGGAGTAAGGTGGTATCATATTGTGGTTTTGATTTGCATTTCCCTGATCATTAGTGATGTTGAACATTTTTTCAAATGTTTATTGACCATTTGTATATCTTCTTTTGAGAATTGTCTATTCATGTCCTTATCCCACTTTTTGATGGGATTATTTGCTTTTTGCTTACTGATTTGTTTGAGTTCATTGTAGATTCTGGATATTAGTCCTTTGTCAGATATATAGATTGTGAAGATTTTCTCCCACTCTGAGGGCTGTCTGTTTTTGCTCACTCTTCTTTTTGCCATGCAAAAGCTCTTTAGTTTAATTAGGTCCCAGCTATTTATTTTGCTTTTATTGCATTTGCTTTTGGGTTCTTGGTCATGAAATCCTTGCCTAAGCCAACGTCTAGAAGGGTTTTTCCAATGTTATCTTCTAGAGTTTTTATAGTTTCAGGTCTTAGGTTTAAGTCCTTAATCCATGTTGAATTAATTTTTGTATAATGTGAGAGATGAGGGTCCAGTTTCATTCTCCTACATGTCGCTAGCCAATTATCCCGGTACCATTTGTTGAAAAGGGTGTCTTTCCCCACTTTATGTTTTTGTTTGTTTTGTCAAAGATCAGTTGGCTGTAAGTGTTTGGGTTTATCTCTGGGTTCTCTATTCTGTTCCAATGGTCTATGTGCCTATTTTTATACCAGTGCCATGCTATTTTGGTGACTATGGCCTTATAGTATAGTTTGGAATCAGGTAGTATGATGCATTCAGATTTGTTCTTTTTGTTTAGTCTTGCTTTGGCTATGTAGGTTCTTTTTTGGTTCCCTGTTAATTTTAGAATTGTTTTTTTCTTTTTCTAATTCTGTGAAGAATGATGGTGGTATTTTGATGTTGATTGCATTGAATTTGTAGATTGCTTTTGGCAGTATGGTCATTTTCACAATATTGATTCCACCCATCCATGAGCATGGGATGTGTTTCCATTTGTTTGTGTTATCTATGATTTCTTTCAGCAGTGTTTTGTGGTTTTCCTTGTAGAGATCTTTCACATCCTTGGTTAGGTATATTCCTAAGTATTTTGTGTTTCTTTTTTGCAGCTATTGTAAACGTGGTTGAGTCATTGATTTGATTCTCCACTTGGTTGCTGTTGGTGTATAGAAGAGCTACTGATTTTTATACATTAATATTATATCCAGAAACTTTGCTGAATTCTTTTTATCAATTCTAGGAGCTTTCTGGAGGAGTCATTAGGGTTTTCAAGGTAAATGATCATATTGTCAGCAAACAGTGACAGTTTGACTTCCTCTTTACTGATTTGGATGCTCTTTATTTCTATCTCTTGTCTGATTACTCTGGCTAGGACTTCCAGTACTATGTTGAAGAGGAGTGGTGAGGGTGGACATACTTGTCTTTTTCCATTTCTGAGAGTGAATGCTTTCAACTTTTCCTCATTCAGTATTGTGTTGGCTGTGGGTTTGTCATAGATGACTTTTATTACATTAAGGTATGTGCCTTGTATGCTGATTTTGCTGAGAGTTTTAATCATAAACCGATGCTGGGTTTTGTCGAATGCTTTTTCTGCACCTATTGAGATGATCATGTGATTTTTGTTTTTAATTCTGTTTATGTGATGTGTCACATTAATTGACTTGTGTATGTTAAACCATCCCTGCATCCCTGGTATGAAACCCACTTGATTATGGTGGTTTATCTTTTTGATATGTTGTTGGATTTGGTTAGCTAGTATTTTGTTAAGGATTTTAGCATGTATGTTCATAAAAAATATTGGTCTGTAGTTTTCTTTTTTGGTAGTGTCCTTTCCTGGTTTTGGTATTAGGGTGATGCTGACTTCATAGAATGAATTAGGGAGGGTTCCTTCTTTATCTTGTGGAATAGTGTCAAAAGGACCAATAGTGTCAAAATTGGTACCAATTCTTCTTTGAATGTCTGGTAGAATTCTGCTTTGAGTATGTCTGGTCCTGGACTTTTTTGTTGTTGTTGTTGGTAACCTTTTAATTACCATTGCAATCTTGCTGGTTGTTATTGGTCTGTTCATGGTATCTAATTCTTCCTGATTTAACTAGGAGGGTTGTATTTTTCCAAGAATTTATCCATCTTTTCTAGGTTTTCTAGTTTATGCGCATAAAGGTGTTCATAGTAGCCTCGAATGATCTTTCGTATTTCAGTGGTGTCAGTTGTAATATCTCCTGTTTCATTTCTTAGTGAGGTTTTTTGGATTTTCTCTCTTCTTTTCTTGGTTAATCTTGCTAATGGTCTATCAGTTTTATTTATCTTTTCAAACAACCAGCTTTTTGTTTCATTTATCTTTCATATTTTTTTTCAATTTCCTTTAGTTCTGCTCTGATCTTGGTTATTTCCTTTCTTCTGTTGGGTTTGGGTTTTGTTTGTTATTGTTTGTCTACTTTCTTGAGGTGTGACCTTAGAATGTCAGTTTGTGCTCTTTCAATCTTTTCAATGTAGGTAACTAGTTAGGGCTATGGATTTTCCTCTTAGCACTGCCTTTGCTGTATCCCACAGGTTAGGCAGGTTGTGTCATTATTGGCATTCAGTTTGAAGATGGAAATTTTTAAATTTCCATCTTGATTTTGTTTTTGGCCCAATGCTCATTTAGGAGCAGGTTATTTAATTTCCATGTATTTGCATGGTTTTGAAGGTTCCTTTTGGAGTTGATTTCCAGTTTTATTTCACTGTGGTTTGAGAGAATGCTTGATATAATTTCAATTTTATTAAATTTATTGAGGCTTGTTTTATGGCCTATCATATGATCTATCTTGGAGAAAGTTCCATGCACTGTTGAAAATGTGTATTCTGCGGTTGTTGGATGAAATGTTCTGTATATATCTGTTAAGTCCGTTTGTTCCATGGTATGGTTAAATCCATTGTTTCTTTGTTGACTATCTGACTTGACGATCTGTCTAGTGCTATCAGTGGAGTATTGAAATTCCACTATTATTGTGTTGCTGTCTATCTTATGTCTTAGGTACAGTGTTAGGTGTATACATGTTTAGGATTGTGCTATTTTCCTGTTGGACAAGGCCTTTTACCATTATATAATGTTCTTCTTTGTCTCTTTTAACTACTGTTGCTTTATAGTTTGTTTTTTACTGATATAATAATAGCTATCCTTGCTAACTTTTGGTGTCCATTTGCATGAAATGCCTTTTTCTACCCACTTTACTTTAAGTTTATGTGAGTCCTTATGTGTTAGGTGAGTCTCCTGAAGGCAGCAGATAGTTGGTGGGTGAGTTCTTATCCATTCTGCTGTTCTATATCTTTTAAGTCCAGCATTTAGGCCATTTACATTCAATGTTAGTATTGAAATGTGAGGTACCGTTGCATTCATCGTGCTCTTTGTTGCCTGTGTACTTTGGTTGTTTTTTGTTTTTGCTTTTTATTTTATTTTTTTATTTTTATTTTATTTATTTACTGATTTATTTATTTTTTTGAGACGGAGTCTCGCTCTGTCGCCTGGGCTGGAGTGCAGTGGCTGAATCTCAGCTCACTGCAAGCTCTGCCTCCCGGGTTTACACCATTCTCCTACCTCAGCCTCCGGAGTAGCTGGGACTACAGGCGCCCGCCACCTCGCCCGGCTAGCTTTTTTGTATTTTTTTAGTAGAGACGGGGTTTCACAGTGTTAGCCAGGATGGTCTCGATCTCCTGACCTCGTGATCTGCCCGTCTCGGCCTCCCAAAGTGCTGGGATTACAGGCTTGAGCCACCGCGCCTGGCCTGTTTTTGCTTTTTAACTTGCATTTTTGTTTTATAGGTCCTGTGTGATTTATGCTTTAAACAGGTTCTTTCTTGATGTGTTTCTAGGATTTGTGTCAAGATTTAGAGCTCCTTTTAGCAGTTCTTGTAGTGGTGGCTTGGTAATGGCGAATTCTCTCAGCATTTGTTTGTCTGAAAAAGACCATATCTTTCCTTCATATACAATGCTTAGTTTCACTGGATACAAAATTCTTGGCTGATAATTGTTTTGTTTGAGGAGGCTGAAGATAGGGCCTCAATTCCTTCTGCTTGTAGATTTTCTGCTGAGAAATCTGCTGTTAATCTGATAGGTTTTCCTTATAGGTTACCTGATGCTTCTGTCTCACAGCTCTTAAGATTCTTTCTTTCATCTTAACTTTGGATAACCTGATGACAATATGCCTAGGTGCAGATATTTTTGTGATGCATTTCCTAGGTGTCCTTTGTGCTTCTTTTATCTGGATGTGTAGGTCTCTAGCAAGGCTGGGGAAGTTTTCCTTAATTATTCCCACAAATATGTTTTCCAAGGTTTTAGAATTCTTTTCTTCCTCAGGAACACTATTATTCTTAGGTTTGGCCATTTAAGACTTCTTGGAGGCTTTGTTCATATTTTCTTAGTTTTTTCTTTGTCTTTGTTGGATTGGGTTAATTCAAAGACCTTGCCTTCGAGCTCTGAATTTGTTTCTTCTACTTGTTCAATTCCATTGCTGAGACTTTCCAGAGCATTTCACATTTCTAAAAGTGTGCCCACAATTTCCTGAATTTTTTATTATTTTCTTTTTTTCTCTAAGCTATCTATTTCCTTGAATATTTCTCCCTTCACCTCTTGTATCATTTTTTGGATTTCCTTGCACTGGGCTTCACCTTTCTCTGGTCCCTCCCTGATTAGTTTAATAACTAATTTCCTGAATTATTTTTCAAGTAGATCAGGGATTTCTTCTTGGTTTGGATTGATTGCTGATGAACTAGTATGATTTTTGGGGGGTGTTGAAGAACCTTGTTTTGTTATATTACCAGGGTTGGTTTTCTTGTTCCTTTTCATTTGTGTAGCCTCTGTCAGAGGGAAGGTCTAGGGCTGAAGGCTGTTGTTCAGATTCTTTTGTCCCACAGCGTGTTCCCTTGATGTAGTACTCTCCCACTTTTCCTCTGGATGTGGCTTCCTGTAAGCCGAACTGCAGTGATTGTTGTCTGTCTTCTGGGTCTAGCCACCTAGCAAGTCTACTCAGATCTTGGCTGGTACTAGGGGTTGTCTGCACAGAGTCCTGTGATGTGAACCATCTATGCGTCTCTCAGCACCTGTTCCAGAGGAGGTGGCGGGAGGGGGTGTGCAATGGACTCTGTGAGGGTTCTTAGCTTTGGTGGTTTAATGCTCTATTTTCCTGTTGGTTTGCCTCCTGCCAGGAGGTGGCGCTTTTCAGAAAGCATCAGTTGTAGTAGTATGGAGAGGGACTGGCAGTGAGTGGGGCCCTAGAACTCCCAAGATTATGAGCCTTTTGTCTTCAGCTACCAGGGTGGGTAGGGAAAGACCATCAGGTGGGGGCAGGGCTAGGCATGTCTGAGCTCAGACTCTCCTTAGGCAGGTCTTGCTGTGGCTGCTGTGGGGGATGAGGTTGAGATTCCCAGGTCACTGGAGTTGTGTACCTAGGAGGATTATGGCTGCCTCTGCTGAGTCACACAGGTTGTCAGGGAAGTGGGGTAAAGCGGGCAGTCACAAGCTTCATCCAGCTCCCACACGAACCGAAGGGCTGGTCTCACCCCCTCTGTGGCTGCCCCCACCCCCCCAACTCCAATAGCCCTGAGTCTGTTTCCAGATGGAGGGTGAGATGGGTTTGAAAACTTGCCCCAGGCTACCTGTCTCCCAGCTGCGAAAGAAAAGGGCTTGGTTCTTCCCTCACCTGTGGAGTCTACATACTGTATTTCCACCCTCCCCTAAGTTCTGGCCGGGAGGCTTCTCACCCTGTTCAAATTGTTACAAAGTTCAGCTAGAGATTTCCTTCTACCTGTGGAGTTTAACCACCTGCTCCTCTGGCTGCCCTCCTGATGGATCCCTGTGGTATCAGGCAGGAATGGTTTGCTAGGGGACCCAGCGAGCTCCCAGGGCCTTTCTGCTTTCTCTACCCCTGTATTTCATTGATCCCTCTAAACTGACGCAGCCCAGGTGAAGTCGGGAACTTTTCCCACAAACAGACCTTCACTTTCTCCAGTGGGCACGTGTGTTTGGGAGAGAAGAGTCTCCCTTTCCCACTTCTGGAGTTGGGGCACTCACAGTATTTGGGGTGTCTCCCAGGTCCTGCAGGAGCCATCTGCTTCCTTCAGAGGGTCTATGGGTCCTCTTAGGATTGCTGGTTTGTTCTTGCAATTGATCTGGAGCTAAAATTCACAATGTGAGCCTCCGCCCACTGCTCTGTCTGGAGCTGCAGTTTAGTCATGCCTCCCATCCACCATGATGATCCAATTAAAGATTTTTCATTTCTTGGCTTCAGTGGTGTACTGGAGTCTTAGCTATGAATTGTCCAATACCAGCAGGTCACAGAGCGGTGGAGGCTGAGGCTGTGGCAGAATCACCAAGGCCTCCTGAAGCAGAGGTCCTGGTGCAGTGAAACCCTAACCCTGACCTCTGACTGGAGAAAGAGACTAGGACTGTGCCAGATCCTGGAAGCCATCCTTCCTCATTTTAACTGTTTTTAAGCATACAATTTAATGGCATTAAGTATGTTCACAATATTGTGCAGCCATCACTATTATCCATTTCTAGAACAATTTCATCATCCCAAGCTGAAACTCTGTACCCATTAAACACTGATTTCCTATTTCCACCTTCTTCTAGACCCTGGTAACCACCCTTGTACCTTCTGTCCCTGTGAATTTGCCTGTTCTGTGTAACTCAGATAAATAAAATCATACAATATTTTCTTTTTGTGTCTAGCTTAATTCATTTAGCATAATGTTTCGAAGGTGTATCTATGTGTGGCATGCATCAGAATTTCTTTTCTTTTTATGGTTGAATAATATTCCATTTATAAATGTATATGTATATATATCAACATCAGTGTATATGTATATATATCACATTTTGTTTATCCATTCATCTGTTGTTGGACATTTGGTTTGCACCTGCCTTTTGGCTATTGTGAATAATGCTGCCATGAATGTTGGCATATGAGTATCTGTTTGAGTCCTTTCTTTCACTTTGTTTGGGTGTATTCCTAGGGGTTGAATTGCTGGATAGTAGAGTAACCTTATGTTTAACTTTTTGAGGAACCACCAAACTGTTTTTCAAAATGGCTGCACTATTTTACCACCAGCAATGCACAAGGGTTCCAATTTCTCCACATCCTCACCAACATTTGTTATTTTCCTTTTTTAATATAGCCATTCTAATGACTATAAAAGGGTAGTCATTGTAGTTTTAATTTGTATTTCCCTACTGACTAATGATATTGAGCATCTTTTCATTGCCATTAGCCATTTGTATAGCTTCCTTGAAGAAATGTCTAAGTCCTTTGCCCATTTTTGAATTGGGTTGTTTGTCTTTTGATGGCTGAGTTGTCATTGGTTGCTGAATCCCTTACATGATTTGAAAACATTTTCTTCCATTTTGTAGGTTATCTTTTCACTCTCATGACAGTGTGCTTTGATGTAGAAAAGTTTTTATTTTTATGAAGCTTGGTTTATCTGTTTTTTTTTTTTCTTTTGGTTGTGGTTGTTGTTGGTGCTTCTGGTGTTATATCCAAGAAATCATTGTCAAATCCAACATTGCGAATATTTTCTCCTATGTTTTCTTCTAAGAATTTTGTGATTTTATCTTTTAAATTTAGTTCTTTGATCCATTTTAATTTAATTTTTGTATATGGTGTAACTAGTGGTCCAACTTTGTTCTTTTACACATGAATATCCAGTTTTCCCAGTATTTTTCTGACTTTTGAATATATTGGAGTATGTCTCAGCACATTCTTTCGTCCACTTCTCTATACCTAGATGACCTCTCTTGGTGATCTTATCCAGCCTCATGGCTCTAAAAACATCTATATGCTGGTAATTTCTGGATTATACCTCCAGCTGCAATATCTCCCCTTAAACTCAAGATTCATACATTCAAGTTCTATATCAATTCTCCCCTAGAACTTTAGACTCAAAAACTGAATTTTACACTACCAGTTTGGGTATTAAAATTCTTTACATTTCCAAAAATTAACTTAGGACCCTCTTCCTCATGCCAAACCTACACCTCCCCCAGTCTTTCTTATCATATAAAATGGTACCACCAGTCCCCTAGTTGCTTATGCCAAAAACTAACGTGCCACTCTACTCCCCTCTTTCTCTCACACCCCACATGTAATTCATCAGCAACTTCTCTGAGCTCTACTTTCCACATATACTCTAAATTCAACTACTTCTCACTCCTCTGCTGCTATCTTTCTTATTCAAGCCCCCATCCTCAATTTCCAGGATTCTGCAGGAGTCTCATAATGGTTTCTACCTTCACTCCTATAATCCTATAGTTTCTTTTCTATACATCAGCCAGAATAACTCTTTAAAACTGGAAATCACATCATATTATTTTCTTGCTCAAAACTCTCCAATGGCTTGCCATAATAGTCAGAATAGAAAACAAATTCTTAGTGTGGCCCAAGAGTGTCAGTTCCAGTTACTATTACTGTGTAATAAATCCCTCCAAAACTTAGTGGCTTAAAACAACAGTTTTTAGAAACTCAGGCAGATATTGGCTAGTTAGTTCTTCTGTTCATGATGGAGTCAGTTGAGGTTACTCAGGGGGACTCAGCTGGCTGATCTGGAATGGAGGGTCTAAGATAATTTTTTTTTTTGAGATGGAGTCTCGCTTTGTTGCCCAGGCTGGAGGGTAATGGTGCGATCTTGGCTCACTCCAACCTCTGCCTGCCGAGTTCAAGCAATTCTCCTACCTCAACCTCCTGAGTAGCTGGGACTACAGGCATGTGCCACCATGCCTGGCTAATTTCTATATTTTTTAGTAGAGAAAGGATTTCACCATGTTGGCCCGGTTGGTCTCGATCTCCTGACCTCAAGTGATCCCCACCTTGGCCTCCCAAAGTGCTGGGATTGCAGGCGTGAGCCACCACGCCTGGCCAGGTCCAAGATAATTCTATTCACATCTGGCTCCTTGGCAGGGTGGCTGGAAGGTTGGGTTCAGCTGAGACACTTGACTGGAGCACCTACATGTGACCTCTTCAACATGACAGTCTTAAGATAGTTACACTTATATGGCATCTGGCTTCCCTCAGAGTGAGCACCCAGGAAATTAGGAGGAAACTTCATGGGCTTTTTATGACCTTGCCTCAGAAGGCATCTAGTGTCACTTCCACAGTACTTTATTTATCGAGGCAGTCAAAAGCCTGCCAGATCTAAGGGGAGGGAACTTAGTCCTCACTTCTCAATGGCAGGAGTGTCAAAGAATTTGTGGCTATTAAAAAAAAACCACACACACACACAAAAAAAAAACCTGCCATAGCCCTGCATGCTATAACTCCTATGATGTCCCTGCCCTTCTCTCCAGTTTCTCTACACCTTGTTCATTCTGCTGGACTCACACTGGAACACTCCAAGCTCTCTCATGCCTCAGAGCCTTTGCTCTTGCTCCTCTCTGTGCTGGGAATGATTTTCCTTCAGATCTGTGCATACTATGCCTTTTTCACTTCTTTCAGGTCTCTGCTCCAATATTCCTTTCTTACAGAGCCTTCCTGGACTACCCTGCCTGAAATAGCACCCTCCTCTCAATGACTTTATCTCCTTACCCTCCATCATTTTCTTTACAGACATATGCAGCCCTGTATCATATTTACTTATTTTTTTAGTTGTCTATTAGTGTCTCATTCACCAGCATGTGGACTCTATGAGGACAAAGACTGATGTGCTCACTTGTACACCTTGAACAGAGACTGACATACATAGTTACTCTATCATATTTGCTAAATGAATGATTGAATTCTTGTGCATGTTTTCCATTCTATCTTATAATCCTTTTTTTTTTTTTTTTTT